>NC_052619.1:10491586-10732079 GCF_016545825.1 Eucalyptus grandis | reverse complement strand
CATTTTTAGGAGAATCATAATTAAGCTCAATTTCGAAAGACAAATCTTCCACCATCCTTTCAAAAGCTTTTCTAAACTTTATGGCCGTGTTTAATATGAAATAAGTAGAGTTCTACCTTGTGGCAATATCTAGACAAACCGAACCCTTGTAAGTAATCATTTCAACCTCAATGCAAGATTGGAAAGCTTTAGCTTTCATGGGAGAACTCCTCACATATCTAACAACACTTCGAATACGAGCAATAGAATCACGTACCTCAGACAAGCCATCTTTGACGATCAAGTTTAATATATGCGCAGTGCACCTCATGTGTAAAGCTTCACCAGCTAAAACCAATGACCCGTCTCTTGAAAATTTATCTTTCAAATAATCAATAGCAACATCATTTGCACTAGCATTATCCACTGTGATTGTAGAAACATTTTTTTTTCTATTCCCCAATCATAGATGCAATTTTCAACTACTTTCCCAATCTCCCTACCTTTGTGACTATGTATCACCACAAAATACTATGTATCACCACAAAATTGATGATCATTTTATGCAATTTCCAGTCTTCATTAATGAAATGTGCAGTAAGACATAAATAGTTAAGATTTTGAATGGAAGTCCATGTATCAGTCGTCAATGCAATCCTTGACCTAAGCTTATCAAAGTAATTTTTCAAACAACTTTTTTCACTCATATACAACTTCATGCAATCTCTAGCCACTGTAAATCGAGATAAATGTGTGAAGAGAGGTTGTAATTTAGTGACAAAATCACGAAACCCAACACGCTCAATTATGGAAAATGGTTGTTCATCGAGGATGATCATTCAAGCAAGCATATGCCTACACCGATCTTGATCAAATTTCCATGTTGCTAAGACATTACCACTAGTGGCATCAGTACCGATATCTCCCCCTGCCTTACTAGGCACATTTACACCACGTGGTACAAACAACTTTTGCTTCTTATCTACATTAGGAGGATACTTGTTGCACCTTTTCAAGTGCTTCAACATTGTTGAAGTACTGCTATTAACAGCATATGCATACTCATTCCCACAATGAATACATTTTACCAAAGATGTTTTTTTGGTCTTCTCATCTATAATTCTCGAAAAATTATCCACACAATAGATTTATCCATTTTTCGCTTCTTACAAAGAGGAGGATGACTAGTAGATACCTCGGTCGACTCTTTAAAGTGTTCTTCACATCCATGGCTAGGCGATTCCATTATGGGACTCATCTCGTAACATCCCTCCACTTCGTTGACATGTTACCTGAATTCATCAAGTTCACATAAATATTTAAGTACCAGCATGTAAACTTTAGCATTTATTATCATGTACTTCATGATTTGCTAAAGTAGCAGCAACCATCAGCAATCATAAACCAATTTCACTTGAACATAACTTAAGAGAACGCAATCAATCAGCATCACATATTATCAGACAAGCAGAAATAAGAAATCATAGTTTGCCATCACTAATTCAGTCGAAAGTTGAAACCCATATTCCCAGTGCTATCATATAACATGGCTATTATACCAATAAATTCATTAAAAAACAGATTTCCTATAGTAGATGCTTATATAGAATAATATTCTTGTTGAATGGATCCAGTAAAGGATGTTGTAAAAAAAAAAAAATGACTATTTTTATATTCTAAGAAATATCTTCAAATGCAACAATTTTTTTTTTTCCATATATCAAGATGCTATTGCATAATTATGTTTCTAGAATCAAAGTAAAGGCCAACACAACATAAAGAAAAATGCTCAGTGGATGTGATAACTGCTGCAGCTGTAGCTTCTATTACATACTTAGTCGAGGGGAGGATGACCCCCCCAAATTATTTGCACAGAACAACACCATGCCATCTGTTTGTTATAGCCGTAGCAATGTTATGGTTTTTCTATGAAGTGGTGTAACTTGTGTGCTTGGCAATATATGGTTGCAGCACTTCAAAACTAGGTGAGGCAATTTCCTAAAAGCTGCAACAAGTTGTTGCAGTTTGAGGGTGCTTCACTCGCGGGGAGTTTATCAATCACCCAACAAAAATTACAAAATCACTTTTCCAATTGCTGTAGGAAGCTATACCAAACAGGCATTCAATTGGAAAGTATGCATTAAAAGTCACATATAAACTAAGCCCCTAGTGTTGGCTTTGAATAGCACTTGCACTACAGATACAATAAACTTTGTAACACTAGAGATACAAAATGTTTGCAAGGAATGTAGATGAAAGCTTATGTGGCTCAACTCCACCAAGCTTATGCTTTCAATCACTCTATTTATAATCCAAACAGATGTTCAAGCATATTATTTAACCACCAGCTAAACGGATGTTCAAGCATATTATTTAACCACCATCTAAACAGATGTTCAAGCATATTAGTTACAAAAGTGACACTTAAGTGCCAAAATCGAAGAGAAATGGATCACTTAAGTGCCAATCCAGCCAAAATGCTAATGTGCGCAATTTCTGGTGAAGTAAGTGCAAAACGGCGTCATTTTACACGCCGACGTGGTCAGACAATGTAAAAACGACGTCGTTTTGGTGCTAACGTGGTAAAAAATTAATATAAAAATTAATTAAATTTAATTTAAAACTAAATTTATTTAAAATATTTAAAAATACAAATACAAATATTTAAAAAATTAAAAAAGAGGGGAGGCGGTTGAGGGCCCTCGGCCGCCGCCTCCCCACCACCGCCAAGAAGGGCCGGCGACGAAGGGGGAGGGTCGGCTGGGGTCACTAGGCCCTAGCCGGGCCTAGCGACCCCGGCCCGGCGGCCCTTGCCTCGGCCGTGCCAAGGCCACCGCCCACCGAGGTGACCCTCGGCCTTCTCCCTTTTTTTTTTTTAATATTTTTATTTTTATTTTTAAATGTTTTAAATAAATTTAATTTTAAGTTTAATTTAAATAATGTTTATATTAATTTTTACCATGTTAGCGCCAAAACGAAGCCGTTTTGCACTTGTTTAAATCGGAAAATTGACATGTCAGTGTTTTGACCGGATTTTGGCTGGATTGACACTTAAGCGTGACTTTCGTAACTTTTTGGCACCTAAGGCGCAAATGAAAACCATTATGGTCAAAAATTGATTTGGAAGAGAAATAGATTTTTCTATTTTTATTTCTAGATGAGTTTCTAGCAAAAATATTCGTTTGATAATGACACAGAATTTCTCCTTTTTGAACAACGACAGACGGATGGACGACCGGTTCATAGTAAGGAAGAACAATGAGAAGAATTTTTATTTCTCATTTTTGTTCAGAAATAGAAAAATAGAAAATTTTTACTTCCGATTTCTATTCTAAACTTATTTCTGGAACAAAAATCTATTTCAAAAATCCTGCGAAATCACTCGCGAATCGACTACTTACTTTCGTCGAATCGATTTATATCCATTCGCTAATTAATTTATAATAGTATAGTATTGACTATTATCGATTGTTATAGTCGAACAGTCGATCTTTAATCGAATTCTTTGGTCTTTCGCATTTTAACATTTTACGTCCTCACCCAATAAATTAATTAACTCATGAGTAATTAGCTTCAAGTAAATTAACTATCAGTGTATTGATGAAATAACAATTTCATATATTTCCAAATGGATCAAATTTCAAAATATCACAAAGATGACTGTCTTGTCAACAAGATACCAACATCATATTGAATTTTCTAATGTCGTAATTCATTAGTAAATTACTATCTTCTTTACAATCCGCACGTGTAGTGAGTAAGTTACCAATAGCTTGATGAATTTATCATCTTCCTAATAACTTAGTCACTTATTTTAATTTTAGAGGTAAGATTAGGTAATTATGAACATTCAAATAGTTATTGATTTCTTTTAAGTTTCATAACTATAGTCAATAAGTTACCAAGATCGTAATGAACTCACTAAAATTGAAATAAATTTGGGAATTACCCATTTCTTTCATATTTTACTCCTACGTTTAAATTGCCATTTACAAGTATGGTGTACGATCAATAGATTCAAACTCAATAACTTGACTTTTAAGAACACAAAGGGTCAATTAGGCCTTGTTTGGTAAAAAAAATTTCTATTCCCTGAAACAACTATTTTTATTATTTTATTCCATGGAACGAAAAAAGAATATAAACCTGTTTGGAAAAAATTTTGTTCTCGAGAACAAAAAATCTATTTTTTTGTTATCGGGAATAGATTTGGAACGTAAATAAAAAGTAGAAAAAAGTAACTTCTTGTTCCCAAAGAACAATTTCTAGAATCAGTTCTTATTTTTTTCTTTTCTTTTCTCTTCTTCTATTGCCCTTTGTTCTTCTTCCCTTTGGCCGGTCACGGCCTCGCCTATGGTCGGCGACCGGCTAGACGAGGGCTGGCGACCTTGCCGAGAGTCGTTGGTTCTCGGCGAGGCCGAGCCTCGCATAGCCACGGTGAGGCTCGGCCTCACTAGGCCAAGGCGAGGCCAACCTCACGCTACTACAGGCGAGGTCAAGCCTCACTAGTGGCCGGTGACCAGCTACAAAGAAGAAGGAGGAAGAAGAGAAAAAGAAAAAAGAAAAAAAGAAAAAAAGAATAAATGTATTAAAAAATTAAAAGAAACAAAAGAACTTAAGAATTTTACCAAATATAATTTTGTCCCCAGAATAGAAATTTTGGACGATTACCAAACGCGTTCTTTTTACTCATAAATTGTTATAGAGAACAGAATCAGAAAAAAAATCATTTCTAATAAAAACTATTCCCCGAAATGAAATGGTTACCAAACGTGCCCTTACAGTCTTTTCAATAGGTTTATCCCCTCAATTTTGTTTACTGACATAGCAAGAATAAAGGCGTGTTTGGTCAAAAATTTTCGAAAGACTTTTCCCTTGGTTCAATGCAACTTTCACCTAGCATTTGCATAAGAAATAAGAGGAATGAGGCATCCATGTCTTAAGCCATTCCATTGACTTATTAGTTGTATATAAACATCATTGAAATCTTTGGTTTCTCAGGGGAACAAAGGTAAACAAATGACGAACTAAATTGTTCATTTTTACCCTGTTCTCTTGGATTAATCTATCATACTTATAAGTAATTAACATGTGCTGGTTGGGTGCATTAGCATTTTCCTTTCGTCATCATCTTTGGTATAATTTGATATGAGTGCTCTCTTTGTAATTTAACAAATAAAACAAATAATTTTTGGAAATCATATGATTTCCATTGCTAACACAACATATTAATTTCCAAATCACTCGGCCATTTTCCGTCCAGAGCATGGACAATATAACTAGTGAATATATGAAGTTGACTCCTAATTATTGAGCTATACTAATTACTTGATTTTATTTTCTTAGTGCTTCCCGGACAATCAAAACCATCGATTTCATGTCCAAAATAAAAATTGTCATTGGAAATTGATTGAAGTCTATTTTTCTTTAGCAAGCCCCAAATTGCTTTTGTAACTTTCAATGCCACTTTGATTAAATGTAAGTATCTAGTTCATTTTCAACAAAATTGGTGAATTTTCTCTTGCAGTTGCATGAATCAAATATGAATGCCTAGAAACATTGTGATAATTGTCCAAAAAGTCTTAGGCTGCGTTTGGTTCAACATTTGCAATGGGCTTTGAGTCCAATGCAAATGCTGAAAGCCCAAAGCTACTTGGAGAAAATGCAGTTGTGTTTGGTAAAAAAAATTTGCAAATGAACTTTGAGTTGAATGTGTGTTTGGTTAAAAAAACTTTCACAAGGGGCTTTGATGGGTATTTTTTTTTCTTTTTTTTTTTCAAAATTTAGCTAAACCCTTCGCCGGACCGGCGAAGGGCTGCGGTCGCCGGCGAGCGATCCGGCGCCGGCGGCCGTCGCGACTCCCGGCGAGGTCGCCGAGGTCGGGCGACCTGGCGAGGGTCGCGCGAGGTCGGGCGACCCTCGGCGAGGGTCGCGCGACCCAGCCGAGGGCCGCCGGAGGTCGCCGACCCCAGGGACGCGCGACCCGGGCGACCGCCGCCCTGGGTCTCACGGCCGCGGGCGGCCCTCGCCCGGGTCTCGCGCGAGGGTCGCACGACGGCGAGGGCCGCTGCGGCCGCGAGACCCGGGCGGCGGTCGCCCGGGTCGCGCGGCCCCGGGTCGAGCGACCGGTCGCCCGAGGTCGGGCGACCTCGGCCCTCGGCGGGTCGCGCGACCCTCGCCGAGGGTCACCCGAGGTCGGGCGACCTCCGGCGGCCCTCGGGCCGGGTCGCGCGACCCTCGTCGGAGGTCGCCCGACCTTGGGCGACCTCGGCGACGGCCGCGGCGCAGATCCGCTCGCGGCGGCCGTCGCCCTTCGCCGGTCCGGCGAAGGGCTGCTCCTTTTCGTTTAAAATATATATATATATATATATATATATTAAATAAATATATATATATAAGGGTAATGACGGAAATATGAAAAATTAATGAGGGTAGTTTAGGAAGAAAAAAATTGTTTTCAGCATTTCCAAGGGGAGACTTTCATTTGAAAGCTCCTTCAAGGAGGTTGCCAAACACCCTATTTTAGGGTGAAAGGGCTTTGGAGCTTGGATGGGCTTTCTAAATGCCCATCCAAACGCACCCTCATACCTATTGTACGACAGTCAATTCAATTCACAATATTTCAATTTTGTCAATTTAGTCTTAAATCTTTTGATGATTTTTCAATTTAGTCCTAAACATTACTTTATGTTAATTTTGTCCTAAATCTTTTGATGATTTGTCATTAAGATCCTAAACATATTATTTGGGTATATGGCCAAAAGAACTACATTTGTAAATCGTCAAAAAATTTATGATTAAATTGGCAAATCATCAAAATGTTTGGATTTAAATAGAACAATTGAAAGGTTTATGATAAAATTGGCAAATTGTTAAAATGTTAAGGATTGAATTGGCACAATTAAAAAGTTTAGCACTGAATTAGCATATTTTTGGATAACATTTCCTAAAAGCAATACATTCCGAAAAGGTTGTATCATAATAGAACACGTAAGAAAATAATGACACGAAAAATAAACCAATATTAGATAACAAACGAACATGTGTAAATTATGGGGAATCCACTTACACAAATAAGAATAAAAAAGTATGATTTCCTGCATTAGAGAAACCACATCCAAGATACACAAGCGAGGCATTATAACTACACCCACTTATTGCGAAGACGGGAGTCTTGTAGATCTCCAATACATTGCTAGACTGTATGAATCACACCATTTGTGTAATATTTAATCCCTCATAGTCATGCGTGCACCGTCTGTATCATATTCAAACGAAGCTATATGGACTTATTTACTTCAAGGGCTAGTGGAAGAGGTCGAGGGTGGTGGAGCGAGGAGAGGGATGGAGGGGGTGGAGGGGAACGAAGGGGTTTGGGAGAAAGATGGGAGTGGCGGGATCATCATCCCTAGGAACGTCGCTCTCGGGAGTGGCGGGAACGAGGCCCCCAAGAGTGGCGGGAGTGGCGGGAATGTCCCTCCTGGTAGCATCGGCAAGTTCATAATGTTCGGCAATTGTAGGAGGTTGCGAGCCGCTTCGCACTGATCCATTTGGTCAGTGGCGAGGACCAGCACAAGTGCCAGAGCGAAGGCCGTGGAAAAAGCCACTTTGGGAGGCCATTGGTGCTGCTTCTTTGATTATCAAAGTATATCCGACCGTACAGGATGGATCGGACAGAGGAACAAGTGCCGGATTGACGATGGACATGGCGAAGAGGGTACACTTCGGAGTATATAACAAGGAAATGCCATGCGCGGACTCCAACTTAATATAATATGAAATCAGAGGATGGAGTTAGAAAAAGATTTGGTGTGTGGGTGTGACGATGGCCACTGTTGACTTCCAGACGAAATTCGGCGTTCATGGGAGAGAACATGGTTGTTGCAGATAATTAAATCAGACATGCAAAGAACGCTCATTCTGAACTATGATTTTCCCCGTCTCATTAGAAATGGGAATGTGCTGTGCTCCTGCCGGGAATGCCTCATAAAATGTCGCAATATATAATTTCTTATTACTACTATATAGCATCATCTCTCTCTCTCTCTCTCTCTCTCTCGTACGTAATATGAATCGACTCTTTCTCAGACAAATGACTGTATAGAAGTTTTGAAGATTTCAATTTGCCTAGATATTGTTATTCGATCATGAAGTAGGCTTTCTCAGTTTAGTTTGGACCTTTAGTTTTTGTGTGTAAGAGAAATCCAAAAGGGCATCATTAGAGCGCAATACAATTAGGACAACCATATAAGAAGCTACTGTATACTAAAACTTTCCGTTCTTGCTAGAAAATATACTAAAACTTTGTACTCTTTAAGCTAGAATGTCAAATCCGGTACCCTTTTTCTCTTTGACTCCAAGCTCTCTCGACTTAAAATAACTCTCAATCGAGGGAGACTCCATTTTCTCATCTCAAATTAAAACTCTCTCCCAATTTGATAGGGGAGTATTTTAGTATTTTCATCTGGATTTTTTTCTTTGTTTGTTGTAATGCTCTTCCCTAATTGCTAGCCATATTTTATGATTCCATCGTTAGGAATTAACCTACAACTTCAAATCCTCTATATCAAGAAGTCAGATGGGAATGATGAGGAATATGGTGAGTTCCTGTTGTAATGGAAGCAGTTATACAAGTTCTCCGAATTTTGGAAATTCTCATTCCTAATCTAGATCTAGATTTGGGAGCCTTTTCTCCCACTCTAAATTTCGATCTAGGAGTTCCATAGAGGCATATCTATGCTTGGTCAGTCTCTCCCAATCTAAATCTAGACCTAACAGTTTGTTTAATCTATTTTTAGTGTCTTTGTATTGTACAATAATGGTGTTGAGAATGTTGAACCTAGGCGTGCACTGCCCATTGGGCAAGCTATAGCTATTGGAGAAGGAGATTAGTGTGTGTGCTTATCATATATGATTATGCAAAATTCAGTGATCAGCCATTATTTTTATTTTTTTTTTAATGTTGAGACACATCTATTCTTGTGAGATGAGATTGTGTTTATCACTATTGTTTGTGCTTTATTATTCTACTTTACTATTTAAGATTTGCTTTGTTGAACCTCTTATTAATGATCTTAACATCTTTTTTTTTTTTTTTTTGATGACACAGGAACCCCGTACAGCCGGGCGAGGGCGAGGTAAACCCGGGGTGACGCTAGTGGAGGACCCACCACCCCGACGTCACACTTAAGATCCCGTGCGGCTGGTAGGATTCGAACTCCTCTCCTCCCCGCAAAGGATCATGGGAGCCTTATCCAACTGGGCCACCACAAGCGGTGGTAATGATCTTAACATCTTGATATATGAATAAAATATTTATTTTTTTTTAAAAAAAAAGGCTAGAATGTCAAATCAAGATAGTATCAGTAGAATTATAGAACTATGGAGGAGGATTTTTTAAGGGGACCCTTGGACGTTTTAGGAATATATAAGTGGATATCAATATCATGAGCCCTCAATTTTCTTAAGTTATATATATACATACATACATACATACATACATACATACATATATATATATATATATATATATATATATGTCATTTATTGATTTGATCCTTTGAGGTTGAGCAATATGACCATGTAAAGCATAGATTTGATCAAAGTCCCACCGCCACCTCTAATGCAAAAGCTCTCATTCTTAAGTGTAAAAGCATAGATCTTAGCCTTAATCGGCCTTCAAATAGTATATGAATTGGCCACCAAACTAAATTATAATCGGGACAAGTAGAAACACAAGCTTCGTGAGATGTCGCAACCTCACCCTTGCCAGGTGCACCACCTAGGGGTTCGTCTAATGGATTATTAGGCTTAGGTTAAAATCATGCTCTTCCAAACCCATACCAGTTCGCAACTTAGGGTTGAAGTTCTTAACATACAAATCATTTTCATTTAGGTGTCCCCGTTGATCAATTTATGATAGGCCGATTAAAAATCCAAGTAAAGTATCAGGAGAAATATTTTACTCCAACGAATCAGAAATTTTGGGTATAGGAACTTGATTAAACTAGATTTCTCTAATAACCTTTCTTTTAGTGAAAAAAAAAATTAACAAGCAGCTTGAATTCCTTTTATTACTTCCTAACATATAAGACGATCATGCGGGTGTACAAATCATCAATTTAATACCCAATAAAACAATATATAAATTTCAAGACTTACCGCATAACAAGCATATGTAATGCAAGCTCAAATCACACCAACAACCTTGGAATATGATTTTCTAATTAACAAGTTTGGAATTTTCACTTATTTAAATTAAATCCAGAAACTATGTGATGTACAAAAATACCTAACTAAAATGACATGTAACCTAGCATGTGAGCCATATGTCATGCGATATTAATTAAATGATCTAATCTTTAATGACGGGCAAATATTGTTGAATTTGTTCTCAGCGCAGATAGCTAAGCTTTAAATGGAGTGACCCTATGGATGCATGCAAATTGTTATGTCAAGAGAATCCAAACGCGACATGTATGACCTCTAAAATAACTTTCGAGTATAGAGATGTTTTTCTTTTAAATTGATTCTCACCTCTCCATTTATCTCTGAGATGTCTGGAAATTTATCGCCACTAAATTAAGTATTGACCAACTAATTCTTTACACTTGTCATAGTAACTTATGCTCATCACATGAATTTTCGCCATTCCAATGCATTAGAGTATGAGGTTCTGAATTCAAATATATCCATATCCCATTTGCCTCTCCAATTTAATATGTCCACACTTAATATTAGGGCAAAAATATCATGCTAAGTGTAAGGATGAGTAATAGAATATTTATATATTAAATCACATCTAACAGCCTATGCTTAGTATCATGTTAAAAGATAACTAAAAAAAAAAAAATATAACATTTATCCCATGGTGATTGACTTAGATTTATGGACATAGAAGTCATGTTCCTCAGAACCGATAAATTATTCCCCAATTTGAAACCAAATTTGCAACTTTATATAGTTAATTACTTTACTAATTTACGTTCAAGAAAGAATACCACACTAATTATTTGTGGTGCATACTCCTTAAAGGTGAGGCAAATAGTTCATTTCTTACATGAAGTGCAATTTACAATCTACATTAACATGTGTAATTAGGCTACGCAAATGTTCTACACGATGATATCGATGAGTATCGGCCAGCTCTCCACGATTGGCATATGAAAACTTTACAATCAACCAGTGCGATTGACATGTCACTATACTCCACATCAATGGCTTTGGAGAAAATTGAGTGTGAGAAGTTAATTGATATGTTTTGAAAACAGAACTGACTGGGTCGCACCAGCGTTATATTCGATGCCAAAGTACATGCTCAATGTGTTCATCATAATATGCTCGATGTGCTGTCCTACCTGGCTATTTGCACTCTTCGCATGTTAGATACACCGAGCTCAATCAATTGATCATGGCATGTGTTGATATTTACGTTCTCTAATTTATTTCGGGTTGCTTCGCCGGTTACTATCGTTGTTACCGAAACTTTCCTTGGTGCTTATGATAGGTGCGTTCACCACTTGGAAAGGCATTTTAGTCTTTTCTGAATTTGAAGAATTGTTTTTTGTTACAATTATATAGGGTTGATCGAATCTCTTTAAAGGCTAAAAATCCAATTGATGACATCTTTTGCAAGCAATCTATTTAAACATAAGTAAAACAAAATCCCAGAACAAACTTCTGATTCACCCCGTCCCACTTTTTAGTAACCTCTACATACTTGTACTTGTCATTTTTACTAAAATGTTCAGGAAGCATATTGCTATACTTGCAATTCTCTTCACTTTATGACACCAAAATGGGACATAAATCATACTGATTTTGTTTCCACTTTTGGCTCGATAAATATTCCTCACTTGTTTAATTTAGCATTATATTTCCGAAGTAGGACCTTGAATTTGAGGAATTGTTTTTTCTTACTATTTTATAGGGTTGGTCGAATCTCTTTAAAGGCTAAAAATCCAATTGATGACATATTTTGCAAGCACTCTATTTAATCATTGGTAAAACAAAATCCTAGAACAAACTTCTTGTTCGCTCCCTCCCACATTTTAGTAACCTCTACATACGTGTACTTGTCACTTTTATTAAAATGTTCAGCATACATACTGCTATCCTTGCAATTTTCTTCACTTTATGACACCAAAATGGGACATAAATTATACTAATTTTGTTTCCATTTTTAGCTCGATAAATATTCCTCACTCGTTTATTTTTGCACTATATTTCCGAAATATAATTCTCATCCGATAAACATAACGGTCACTTTGTTGGAAAGGAAACAAATAACTAGTGGCTACTTTCCATGTCCCTTTGCGAAATTCTACTTCGTTTCAATACGATATAATTGAGAATGGCGAGAAACTGGGCAAATCTCCCGCAAGAGTTGCTAGTACTATGCTCGCAACTCCTATGTCCGAAGGATTTGTCGGCCTTTCGAGCAGTATGCCACTCTTGGCGATTCGCTGCTGTCGAAGGGAGGAGCGACGTCCCGTGGTTGATGCTCGCGGACGAGGAGGGGACGCGGTGGCGCGAGTTTTTCTGCCTCTCATGTCAGCTGGTTCACAAAGCGCTCTTGCCAGAAGCAAAGGGGAAGAGATGCTTCTTTTCGGGAGGTTGGATGCTGACGATGGGCAAAGAGGGGGAACTCCACATGCTGAAGAATCCCATGTCGTGCTGCGACCATATTATTAAGCTTCCCAATCTGAACAAGTTCCTCGCCATACAAAACTCCCGCTTGCTTCGCACGTATGGTGCCTACATCTTTAAGTTCTCTCTATCTGATAGCCCTGCTACGTCTCCAGATTACAAAGTCGTTGTCATCTATAGGAACTGCCGACGATTATGGCTTTGGAAACCCGGCGACGAGGAGTGGTCGTCAGTGACCTCCCAAGTATTATGTCAATGATGTCTTATTTTATAGGGGGTGCTTTGTGATTCTGAATCGTGGGGGTAGCATATTGAGGTTCGATGCAGATGGACCGACTCCATTAGAAGCTCAACTAGTTTTCAAGATGCCGAGAGGACTCCTAGGTCGTGAGCAGACGTATCTAGTGCAATCAGCGACAGGATCTCTATTGTTGGTGTCACGACGGGGACAACGAACGCATAAAGGAACCTTTCGATTTCATATTTTTGAGATTGACCTCGATAATCGAACGTGGACGGGAGTCAAGAACTTGGGGAACATGTCCCTTTTCGTGGGCTGCAATTCTTCCTTCTCTTTGGAGGTCGATCAAAAGCATCACGTAAAGTTGAATTGTATTTATTTTATTGATGATTTTTTCTCATGGTCCAAGCTAACTAAAGAGGGAGGAGGTACAGACATGGGAATATATCACCTCGAAGATGGTTCAATAGAGCCGCATATCGACTGGATTTCTGATAGCCAATTTTCTCCTCCACTTTGGATCGAACCAAGCTTTTAAAACATAGCTAAAAAGTTTGGCTTGTCATTATTGATGAAGGAGCAATTAGTGGAGCGCTTATGCAATGCACTCGGTTGGTACAAAAAGTTAGGAATTCATAACGAAAACATGAAATTGTTATGTCATTGCTTCATTGGAAGTGAAATTGTACTGAAAGTCATTTCCAATCTGCCTTCGATGCTTCACATTTTACACCTAATAATGACAAACTTCTGCAATAGCTGTCTGTGTGTCTACTTTCGATTGTTTTATCTGCTGTCCTACATGATATGACATGTCTGTTCTACGCAAGAACAAAAGTAGAGTGAAAGCAAAACATTGTGTCTGAACTTTGAACAAGGTAGAAACAATGAAGAGATGAAAATGTATTGATTCCTTAGGTTAGGTCAGCTACTTTTCTTCCTTGTCGCATGAGAAGAGTAAGGATAAATCAATTGTTTCTGATGAATCTCTAAACATTTCAAGTGACGAACATCTACGAGAAAATGTTGTTAATTATCATTCAATGTACTCAGAACGATTCTGCAAGTGCGACATTAAATCAATATTATCTACTAATAAGCAGCGAACATAACAAATTGCTATCTACCTTATATGAATATGAGCAACAGGTAGTATTTCTACTTCTGCTATAATTCCGTCTTTGATCATTTTGTTGCTGCAGCATGTGAGAATGCAAGGTCCCTACAGTGACCTCTCTCATGTAAGCGACCAAATTAGGTGTTCACATGAGGCAATGTAATCGAAAGTCAACTGCTTCATGTGTACACCTATTATATAGCTCAATGTGGAAGCACTTATCTATCTTTACAGTTGTAAGATTATTCATTAGGAATAAGATGGTCAATTGCATCTCTCTGCACGCTCGCCTGTCGTCTATTTTCTCATAAAACAATAGCCGGAAAATGTAACAGAACAGATAATGTAGAACTCTTTGCAAAAACCCTTCATCTAGCTGGCACATTACAAGGAAGTAACAGAACGAATAAGGGTGACATTGAAGCCCCGCTGAGGGAGGGATGGGCAAAATAAGGGCACTAGTATAACCTTCCATGTCCATGTTATTTCAGAAAATATTTCTCTGTGTGGTTATTGGTATAAAATCAGATCCCAGTTGGCCATACCATGGCTTGTCTTAAGTGAGTAACCAATCTGACCATGGTGTTCTTGACTGAGATAATGCAGAAAACCAGTCAATCACCGTGAAGCTACTATGCTCACTCACTTCCTTGCAAAAACCAGCTTGGTTAGTTAGCTCAGTATCTCACAATACATTGAAAGCTTATTGAGTATCTCCACTGCTGTGCAATTTGTCCACTCCGCTGGTGATGCCCTTTCCCTCACGGTGAGCAGAACCAGCCTTGTGTGGAAAAGAATCCACATCAGTAGATCCTGTATCACTGTCAGATACACTAGTAGAAATCCATTTAGATCCATTGGCCATCCCCATCGAATTCTTGCTTAGTGGCCTATTATGAACATAAAGCAACCCCAAACAGTAACAAAGACAATCTGTCCGGTTATATTCTTCTCACTGAACAGTATATCCAAAAGAATTCAAACAGAGTGGGAGCTAATGTTGCTTTCACTGATGTTCTGACCGACCATAATATCAGTCAACTGCTTAATTGCCAGGTTGTCGGGAGGCACTTGAAGTAGGAAGAGAAACATCAAACTCTCTTCTGTTTGTGGCTAGAGAAGTGGATAGTGGCCTGTGGTTCACCGATGACATGGTTTCTACCACTCGTTTGCTTTCCTTTTGCGTAGATCTTTTTCACCACTAAAGAAATGAAACTGCAGGGACGTCCGGTTATAATCATTCGATCCTTTTCTGGTTGAATTTATCTCGCGTTGGTGTGTCACAAGTGATGCTACCAAAAAAAATAAAAAATTCTTACCAGTGATGGAAAACAATCTTGTTTATTTTGCAAATACAGTAAGAACTGCATCTTTCAGTCATCGTTCCTGCTTAATTTAACACAGAGAGTTAAACATATAAAATCACAATGGAGCATATGGGAAATGACAAAAACAGCAGAGAAGCAACAGAATCTAGTCAGATATTAGAATGCACTGTCCACCGTACAGCACAGCGTTGTCTGACTTTTAAATCTTATGACACTATAGCCAGCGGAGCAACATAGCTAAAGCTCATATTGTTACCACCAGCAGACATATCAAGAGTAGTAGACACCATGTGGCCCAAAAAGAAAAGTACAAGACACAACATAATTTTCACATCTAACGGCAGTATGGCAGAAGACTTTAGTGAAATCATTGCTGCAATTTATATAAAGGTAAATAAGTGAAAAATCAAAATCAAGGAAATCCAGAATCTATACAAGATTTTTTCCCCCTTTCTTGTCTTAAGCTGAGAAAGTACAAGTTAGATGACCTTCCCCACAGGTGGAATGCAGAGCATACAGTAAGAGGACAGAGGTCAAAACCAGAGGGGGCCCATCCTGTGAGAAAGCCTAGATAGCAAGAAATGAAACAAAAGCCCATTTTATTTGGTGCACAGATCCCTGTAAGAAGGCGTAGATTCCTACTTATTAATCAATATAAACTTCTAACCCTATATAAACGCGCATTAAAATCATTTGATGGCCTGATCCTCCCAAGGTTCTACCATGGCATATAATGGGCATGGCATATAATGGGCATCAGAGGCAAAATCAAACGATTAGACATCTGTACACATATCAAAGTACATTTCAGAAAATTTTGTTAAACTAATTTATATACTCCGAAGTGTACCCTCTTCGCCATGTCCATCGTCAATCCGGCACTTGTTCCTCTGTCCGATCCATCCTGTACGGTCAGATATACTTTGATAATCAAAGAAGCAGCACCAATGGCCTCCCAAAGTGGCTTTTTTTCCACGGCCTTCGCTCTGGCACTTGTACTTTGATATATGTTTAAATAGATTGCTTGCAAAAGATGTCATCAATTGGATTTTTAGCCTTTAAAGAGATTCGATCAACCCTATATAATTGTAACAAAAAACAATTCTTCAAATTCAGAAAAGACTAAAATGCCTTTCCAAGTGGTGAACGCACCTATCATAAGCACCAAGGAAAGTTTCGGTAACAACGATAGTAACCGGCGAAGCAACCCGAAATAAATTAGAGAACGTAAATATCAACACATGCCATGATCAATTGATTGAGCTCGGTGTATCTAACATGCGAAGAGTGCAAATAGCCAGGTAGGACAGCACATCGAGCATATTATGATGAACACATTGAGCATGTACTTTGGCATCGAATATAACGCTGGTGCGACCCAGTCAGTTCTGTTTTCAAAACATATCAATTAACTTCTCACACTCAATTTTCTCCAAAGCCATTGATGTGGAGTATAGTGACATGTCAATCGCACTGGTTGATTGTAAAGTTTTCATATGCCAATCGTGGAGAGCTGGCCGATACTCATCGATATCATCGTGTAGAACATTTGCGTAGCCTAATTACACATGTTAATGTAGATTGTAAATTGCACTTCATGTAAGAAATGAACTATTTGCCTCACCTTTAAGGAGTATGCACCACAAATAATTAGTGTGGTATTCTTTCTTGAACGTAAATTAGTAAAGTAATTAACTATATAAAGTTGCAAATTTGGTTTCAAATTGGGGAATAATTTATCGGTTCTGAGGAACATGACTTCTATGTCCATAAATCTAAGTCAATCACCATGGGATAAATGTTATATTTTTTTTTTTTAGTTATCTTTTAACATGATACTAAGCATAGGCTGTTAGATGTGATTTAATATATAAATATTCTATTACTCATCCTTACACTTAGCATGATATTTTTGCCCTAATATTAAGTGTGGACATATTAAATTGGAGAGGCAAATGGGATATGGATATATTTGAATTCAGAACCTCATACTCTAATGCATTGGAATGGCGAAAATTCATGTGATGAGCATAAGTTACTATGACAAGTGTAAAGAATTAGTTGGTCAATACTTAATTTAGTGGCGATAAATTTCCAGACATCTCAGAGATAAATGGAGAGGTGAGAATCAATTTAAAAGAAAAACATCTCTATACTCGAAAGTTATTTTAGAGGTCATACATGTCGCGTTTGGATTCTCTTGACATAACAATTTGCATGCATCCATAGGGTCACTCCATTTAAAGCTTAGCTATCTGCGCGAGAACAAATTCAACAATATTTGCCCGTCATTAAAGATTAGATCATTTAATTAATATCGCATGACATATGGCTCACATGCTAGGTTACATGTCATTTTAGTTAGGTATTTTTGTACATCACATAGTTTCTGGATTTAATTTAAATAAGTGAAAATTCCAAACTTGTTAATTAGAAAATCATATTCCAAGGTTGTTGGTGTGATTTGAGCTTACATTACATATGCTTGTTATGCGGTAAGTCTTGAAATTTATATATTGTTTTATTGGGTATTAAATTGATGATTTGTACACCCGCATGATCGTCTTATATGTTAGGAAGTAATAAAAGGAATTCAAGCTGCTTGTTAATTTTTTTTTTCACTAAAAGAAAGGTTATTAGAGAAATCTAGTTTAATCAAGTTCCTATACCCAAAATTTCTGATTCGTTGGAGTAAAATATTTCTCCTGATACTTTACTTGGATTTTTAATCGGCCTATCATAAATTGATCAACGGGGACACCTAAATGAAAATGATTTGTATGTTAAGAACTTCAACCCTAAGTTGCGAACTGGTATGGGTTTGGAAGAGCATGATTTTAACCTAAGCCTAATAATCCATTAGACGAACCCCTAGGTGGTGCACTGGCAAGGGTGAGGTTGCGACATCTCACGAAGCTTGTGTTTCTACTTGTCCCGATTATAATTTAGTTTGGTGGCCAATTCATATACTATTTGAAGGCCGATTAAGGCTAAGATCTATGCTTTTACACTTAAGAATGAGAGCTTTTGCATTAGAGGTGGCGGTGGGACTTTGATCAAATCTATGCTTTACATGGTCATATTGCTCAACCTCAAAGGATCAAATCAATAAATGACATATATATATATATATATATATATATGTATGTATGTATGTATGTATGTATGTATATATATAACTTAAGAAAATTGAGGGCTCATGATATTGATATCCACTTATATATTCCTAAAACGTCCAAGGGTCCCCTTAAAAAATCCTCCTCCATAGTTCTATAATTCTACTGATACTATCTTGATTTGACATTCTAGCCTTTTTTTAAAAAAAAAAATAAATATTTTATTCATATATCAAGATGTTAAGATCATTACCACCGCTTGTGGTGGCCCGGTTGGATAAGGCTCCCATGATCCTTTGCGGGGAGGAGAGGAGTTCGAATCCTACCAGCCGCACGGGATCTTAAGTGTGACGTCGGGGTGGTGGGTCCTCCACTAGCGTCACCCCGGGTTTACCTCGCCAGCTGCCGGCTGTACGGGGGTTCCCAGGTCATCAAAAAAAAAAAAAAAAAAAGATGTTAAGATCATTAATAAGAGGTTCAACAAAGCAAATCTTAAATAGTAAAGTAGAATAATAAAGCACAAACAATAGTGATAAACACAATCTCATCTCACAAGAATAGATGTGTCTCAACATTAAAAAAAAATAAAAATAATGGCTGATCACTGAATTTTGCATAATCATATATGATAAGCACACACACTAATCTCCTTCTCCAATAGCTACAGCTTGCCCAATGGGCAGTGCACGCCTAGGTTCAACATTCTCAACACCATTATTGTACAATACAAAGACACTAAAAATAGATTAAACAAACTGTTAGGTCTAGATTTAGATTGGGAGAGACTGACCAAGCATAGATATGCCTCTATGGAACTCCTAGATCGAAATTTAGAGTGGGAGAAAAGGCTCCCAAATCTAGATCTAGATTAGGAATGAGAATTTCCAAAATTCGGAGAACTTGTATAACTGCTTCCATTACAACAGGAACTCACCATATTCCTCATCATTCCCATCTGACTTCTTGATATAGAGGATTTGAAGTTGTAGGTTAATTCCTAACGATGGAATCATAAAATATGGCTAGCAATTAGGGAAGAGCATTACAACAAACAAAGAAAAAAAAATCCAGATGAAAATACTAAAATACTCCCCTATCAAATTGGGAGAGAGAGTTTTAATTTGAGATGAGAAAATGGAGTCTCCCTCGATTGAGAGTTATTTTAAGTCGAGAGAGCTTGGAGTCAAAGAGAAAAAGGGTACCGGATTTGACATTCTAGCTTAAAGAGTACAAAGTTTTAGTATATTTTCTAGCAAGAACGGAAAGTTTTAGTATACAGTAGCTTCTTATATGGTTGTCCTAATTGTATTGCGCTCTAATGATGCCCTTTGGATTTCTCTTACACACAAAAACTAAAGGTCCAAACTAAACTGAGAAAGCCTACTTCATGATCGAATAACAATATGTAGGCAAATTGGAAATCTTCAAAACTTCTATACAGTCATTTGTCTGAGAAAGAGTCGATTCATATTACGTACGAGAGAGAGAGAGAGAGAGAGAGATGATGCTATATAGTAGTAATAAGAAATTATATATTGCGACATTTTATGAGGCATTCCCGGCAGGAGCACAGCACATTCCCATTTCTAATGAGACGGGGAAAATCATAGTTCAGAATGAGCGTTCTTTGCATGTCTGATTTAATTATCTGCAACAACCATGTTCTCTCCCATGAACGCCGAATTTCGTCTGGAAGTCAACAGTGGCCATCGTCACACCCACACACCAAATCTTTTTCTAACTCCATCCTCTGATTTCATATTATATTAAGTTGGAGTCCGCGCATGGCATTTCCTTGTTATATACTCCGAAGTGTACCCTCTTCGCCATGTCCATCGTCAATCCGGCACTTGTTCCTCTGTCCGATCCATCCTGTACGGTCGGATATACTTTGATAATCAAAGAAGCAGCACCAATGGCCTCCCAAAGTGGCTTTTTTTCCACGGCCTTCGCTCTGGCACTTGTGCTGGTCCTCGCCACTGACCAAATGGATCAGTGCGAAGCGGCTCGCAACCTCCTACAATTGCCGAACATTATGAACTTGCCGATGCTACCAGGAGGGACATTCCCGCCACTCCCGCCACTCTTGGGGGCCTCGTTCCCGCCACTCCCGAGAGCGACGTTCCTAGGGATGATGATCCCGCCACTCCCATCTTTCTCCCAAACCCCTTCGTTCCCCTCCACCCCCTCCATCCCTCTCCTCGCTCCACCACCCTCGACCTCTTCCACTAGCCCTTGAAGTAAATAAGTCCATATAGCTTCGTTTGAATATGATACAGACGGTGCACGCATGACTATGAGGGATTAAATATTACACAAATGGTGTGATTCATACAGTCTAGCAATGTATTGGAGATCTACAAGACTCCCGTCTTCGCAATAAGTGGGTGTAGTTATAATGCCTCGCTTGTGTATCTTGGATGTGGTTTCTCTAATGCAGGAAATCATACTTTTTATTCTTATTTGTGTAAGTGGATTCCCCATAATTTACACATGTTCGTTTGTTATCTAATATTGGTTTATTTTTCGTGTCATTATTTTCTTACGTGTTCTATTATGATACAACCTTTTCGGAATGTATTGCTTTTAGGAAATGTTATCCAAAAATATGCTAATTCAGTGCTAAACTTTTAATTGTGCCAATTCAATCCTTAACATTTTAACAATTTGCCAATTTTATCATAAACCTTTCAATTGTTCTATTTAAATCCAAACATTTTGATGATTTGCCAATTTAATCATAAATTTTTGACGATTTACAAATGTAGTTCTTTTGGCCATATACCCAAATAATATGTTTAGGATCTTAATGACAAATCATCAAAAGATTTAGGACAAAATTGACATAAAGTAATGTTTAGGACTAAATTGAAAAATCATCAAAAGATTTAAGACTAAATTGACAAAATTGAAATATTGTGAATTGAATTGACGTCGTACAATAGGTATGAGGGTGCGTTTGGATGGGCATTTAGAAAGCCCATCCAAGCTCCAAAAGCCCTTTCACCCTAAAATAGGGTGTTTGGCAACCTCCTTGAAGGAGCTTTCAAATGAAAGTCTCCCCTTGGAAATGCTGAAAACAATTTTTTTCTTCCTAAACTACCCTCATTAATTTTTCATATTTCCGTCATTACCCTTATATATATATATATATATATATATATATATATATATTATTTTTAAACGAAAAAGGAGCAGCCCTTCGCCGGACCGGCGAAGAGGCGACGGCCGCCGGCGAGCGGATCTGCGCGCGGCGGCCGTCGGCCGAGGTCGCCCAAGGTCGGGCGACCTCGACGAGGGTCGCGCGACCCAGCTGAGGGCCGCCGGAGGTCGCCCGACCTCGGGTGACCCTCGGCGAGGGTCGCGCGACCCAGCCGAGGGCCGCCGAGGTCGCCGACCTCGCCGGAGGTCGCTCGACCGGGGGCCGCGCGACCCGGGCGACCGCCGCCCTGGGTCTCGCGGCCGCGGCGGCCCTCGCCGTCGTGCGACCCTCGCGAGACCCGGGCGAGGGCCGCTGCGGCCGTGAGACCCGGGCGGCGGTCGCCCGGGTCGCGCGGCCCCGGGTCGGCGACCTCCGGCGGCCCTCGGGCTGGGTCGCGCGACCCTCGCCGGAGGTCGCCCGACCTCGCGCGACCCTCGCCGGAGGTCGCCCGACCTCGGGCGACCCTCGGAGGTCGCCCGACGGCCGCCGCGCGCAGATCGGCTCGCCGGCGACCGCAGCCCTTCGCCGGTCCGGCGAAGGGTTTAGCTAAATTTTGAAAAAAAAAAAAAAAAAAAAATACCCATCAAAGCCCCTTATGAAAGTTTTTTAACCAAACACACATTCAACTCAAAGTTCATTTGCAAATTTTTTTACCAAACACAACCGCATTTTCTCCAAGTAGCTTTGGGCTTTCAGCATTTGCATTGGACTCAAAGCCCATTGCAAATGTTGAACCAAACGCAGCCTAAGACTTTTGGACAATTATCACAATGTTTCTAGGCATTCATATTTGATTCATGCAACGCAAGAGAAAATTCACCAATTTTGTTGAAAATGAACTAGATACTTACATTTAATCAAAGTGGCATTGAAAGTTACAAAAGCAATTTGGGGCTTGCTAAAGAAAAATAGACTTCAATCAATTTCCAATGACAATTTTTATTTTGGACATGAAATCGATGGTTTTGATTGTCCGGGAAGCACTAAGAAAATAAAATCAAGTAATTAGTATAGCTCAATAATTAGGAGTCAACTTCATATATTCACTAGTTATATTGTCCATGCTCTGGACGGAAAATGGCCGAGTGATTTGGAAATTAATATGTTGTGTTAGCAATGGAAATCATATGATTTCCAAAAATTATTTGTTTTATTTGCTAAATTACAAAGAGAGCACTCATATCAAATTATACCAAAGATGATGACGAAAGGAAAATGCTAATGCACCCAACCAGCACATGTTAATTACTTATAAGTATGATAGATTAATCCAAGAGAACAGGGTAAAAATGAACAATTTAGTTCGTCATTTGTTTACCTTTGTTCCCCTGCGAGAAACCAAAGATTTCAATGATGTTTATATACAACTAATAAGTCAATGGAATGGCTTAAGACATGGATGCCTCATTCCTCTTATTTCTTATGCAAATGCTAGGTGAAAGTTGCATTGAACCAAGGGAAAAGTCTTTCGAAAATTTTTGACCAAACACGCCTTTATTCTTGCTATGTCAGTAAACAAAATTGAGGGGATAAACCTATTGAAAAGACTGTAAGGGCACGTTTGGTAACCATTTCATTTCGGGGAATAGTTTTTTATTAGAAATGATTTTTTTCTGATTCTGTTCTCTATAACAATTTATGAGTAAAAGAACGCGTTTGGTAACTGTCCAAAATTTCTATTCGGGGACAAAATTATATTTGGTAAAATTCTTAAGTTCTTTTGTTTCTTTTAATTTTTTTAATACATTTATTCTTTTTTTCTTTTTTTCTTTTTTCTTTTTCTCTTCTTCCTCCTTCTTCTTTGTAGCTGGTCACCGGCCACTAGTGAGGCTTGACCTCGCCCAGGTAGCGTGAGGTTGGCCTCGCCTTGGCCTAGTGAGGCCGAGCCTCACCGTGGCTATGCGAGGCTCGGCCTCGCCGAGAACCAACGACTCTCTGGCAAGGTCGCCAGCCCTCGTCTAGCCGGTCGCCGACCATAGCTGAGGCCAGTGACCGGCCAAAGGGAAGAAGAACAAAGGGCAATAGAAGAAGAGAAAAGAAAAGAAAAAAAAAATAAGAACTGATTCTAGAAATTGTTCCTGGGAACAAGAAGTTACTTTTTTCTACTTTTTATTTACGTTCCAAATCTATTCCCGATAACAAAAAAATAGATTTTTTGTTCTCGAGAACAAAATTTTTTCCAAACAGGTTTATATTCTTTTTTCGTTCCATGGAATAAAATAATAAAAATAGTTGTTTCAGGGAATAGAAATTTTTTTTACCAAACAAGGCCTAATTGACCCTTTGTGTTCTTAAAAGTCAAGTTATTGAGTTTGAATCTATTGATCAGTACACCATACTTGTAAATGGCAATTTAAACGTAGGAGTAAAATATGAAAGAAATGGGTAATTCCCAAATTTATTTCAATTTTAGTGAGTTCATTACGATCTTGGTAACTTATTGACTATAGTTATGAAACTTAAAAGAAATCAATAACTATTTGAATGTTCATAATTACCTAATCTTACCTCTAAAATTAAAATAAGTGACTAAGTTATTAGGAAGATGATAAATTCATCAAGCTATTGGTAACTTACTCACTACACGTGCGGATTGTAAAAGAAGATAGTAATTTACTAATGAATTACGACATTAGAAAATTCAATATGATGTTGGTATCTTGTTGACAGTACAGGTCATCTTTGTGATATTTTGAAATTTGATCCATTTGGAAATATATGAAATTGTTATTTCATCAATACACTGATAGTTAATTTACTTGAAGCTAATTACTCATGAGTTAATTAATTTATTGGGTGAGGACGTAAAATGTTAAAATGCGAAAGACCAAAGAATTCGATTAAAGATCGACTGTTCGACTATAACAATCGATAATAGTCAATACTATACTATTATAAATTAATTAGCGAATGGATATAAATCGATTCGACGAAAGTAAGTAGTCGATTCGCGAGTGATTTCGCAGGATTTTTGAAATAGATTTTTGTTCCAGAAATAAGTTTAGAATAGAAATCGGAAGTAAAAATTTTCTATTTTTCTATTTCTGGAACAAAAATGAGAAATAAAAATTCTTCTCATTGTTCTTCCTTACTATGAACCGGTCGTCCATCCGTCGTCGTTGTTCAAAAAGGAGAAATTCTGTGTCATTATCAAACGAATATTTTTGCTTAGAAACTCATCTAGAAATAAAAATAGAAAAATCTATTTCTCTTCCAGAAATCAATTTTTGACCATAATGGTTTTCATTTGCGCCCTTAGGTGCCAAAAGTTACGAAAGTCACAGTTAAGTGTCAATCCAGCCAAAATCCGGTCAAAACACCGACATGTCAATTTTCCGACGAAACAAGTGCAAAACGGCTTCGTTTTGGCGCTAACATGGTAAAAAATTAATATAAACATTATTTAAATTAAACTTAAAATTAAATTTATTTAAAACATTTAAAAATAAAAATAAAAATATTAAAAAAAAAAAAAGGGAGAAGGCCGAGGGTCACCTCGGTGGGCGGTGGCCCTTGGCCTGGCCAGGCAAGGGCCGCCGGTCGGCCGGGGTCGCTAGGCCCTGGCTAGGGCCTAGTGACCCCAGCTGACCCTCCCCCCTTCGTCGCCGGCCCTTCTTGGCGGTGGTGGGGAGGCGGCGGGCGAGGGCCCTCAACCGCCTCCCCTCTTTTAATTTTTTAAATATTTGTATTTGTATTTTTAAATATTTTAAATAAATTTAGTTTTAAATTAAATTTAATTAATTTTTATATTAATTTTTTACCACGTTAGCACCAAAACGACGTCGTTTTTACATTGTCTCGACCACGTCGGCGTGTAAAATGACGCCGTTTTGCACTTACTTCACCGAAATTGCGCACATTAGCATTTTGGCTGGATTGGCACTTAAGTGATCCATTTCTCTTCGATTTTGGCACTTAAGTGTCACTTTCGTAACTAATATGCTTGAACATCTGTTTAGATGGTGGTTAAATAATATGCTTGAACATCTGTTTAGCTGGTGGTTAAATAATATGCTTGAACATCTGTTTGGATTATAAATAGAGTGATTGAAAGCATAAGCTTGGTGGAGTTGAGCCACATAAGCTTTCATCTACATTCCTTGCAAACATTTTGTATCTCTAGTGTTACAAAGTTTATTGTATCCGTAGTGCAAGTGCTATTCAAAGCCAACACTAGGGGCTTAGTTTATATGTGACTTTTAATGCATACTTTCCAATTGAATGCCTGTTTGGTATAGCTTCCTACAGCAATTGGAAAAGTGATTTTGTAATTTTTGTTGGGTGATTGATAAACTCCCCGCGAGTGAAGCACCCTCAAACTGCAACAACTTGTTGCAGCTTTTAGGAAATTGCCTCACCTAGTTTTGAAGTGCTGCAACCATATATTGCCAAGCACACAAGTTACACCACTTCATAGAAAAACCATAACATTGCTACGGCTATAACAAACAGATGGCATGGTGTTGTTCTGTGCAAATAATTTGGGGGGGTCATCCTCCCCTCGACTAAGTATGTAATAGAAGCTACAGCTGCAGCAGTTATCACATCCACTGAGCATTTTTCTTTATGTTGTGTTGGCCTTTACTTTGATTCTGGAAACATAATTATGCAATAGCATCTTGATATATGGAAAAAAAAAATTGTTGCATTTGAAGATATTTCTTAGAATATAAAAATAGTCATTTTTTTTTTTTTTACAACATCCTTTACTGGATCCATTCAACAAGAATATTATTCTATATAAGCATCTACTATAGGAAATCTGTTTTTTAATGAATTTATTGGTATAATAGCCATGTTATATGATAGCACTGGGGAATATGGGTTTCAACTTTCGACTGAATTAGTGATGGCAAACTATGATTTCTTATTTCTGCTTGTCTGATAATATGTGATGCTGATTGATTGCGTTCTCTTAAGTTATGTTCAAGTGAAATTGGTTTATGATTGCTGATGGTTGCTGCTACTTTAGCAAATCATGAAGTACATGATAATAAATGCTAAAGTTTACATGCTGGTACTTAAATATTTATGTGAACTTGATGAATTCAGGTAACATGTCAACTGAAGTGGAGGGATGTTACGAGATGAGTCCCATAATGGAATCGCCTAGCCATGGATGTGAAGAACACTTTAAAGAGTCGACCGAGGTATCTACTAGTCATCCTCCTCTTTGTAAGAAGCGAAAAATGGATAAATCTATTGTGTGGGATAATTTTTCGAGAATTATAGATGAGAAGACCAAAAAAACATCTTTGGTAAAATGTATTCATTGTGGGAATGAGTATGCATATGCTGTTAATAGCGGTACTTCAACAATGTTGAAGCACTTGAAAAGGTGCAACAAGTATCCTCCTAATGTAGATAAGAAGCAAAAGTTGTTTGTACCACGTGGTGTAAATGTGCCTAGTAAGGCAGGGGGAGATATCGGTACGATGCCACTAGTGGTAATGTCTTAGCAACATGGAAATTTGATCAAGATCGGTGTAGGCATATGCTTGCTTGAATGATCATCCTCGATGAACAACCATTTTCCATAATTGAGCGTGTTGGGTTTCGTGATTTTGTCACTAAATTACAACCTCTCTTCACACATTTATCTCGATTTACAGTGGCTAGAGATTGCATGAAGTTGTATATGAGTGAAAAAAGTTGTTTGAAAAATTACTTTGATAAGCTTAGGTCAAGGATTGCATTGACGACTGATACATGGACTTCCATTCAAAATCTTAACTATTTATGTCTTACTGCACATTTCATTAATGAAGACTGGAAATTGCATAAAATGATCATCAATTTTGTGGTGATACATAGTATTTTGTGGTGATACATAGTCACAAAGGTAGGGAGATTGGGAAAGTAGTTGAAAATTGCATCTATGATTGGGGAATAGAAAAAAAAATGTTTCTACAATCACAGTGGATAATGCTAGTGCAAATGATGTTGCTATTGATTATTTGAAAGATAAATTTTCAAGAGACGGGTCATTGGTTTTAGCTGGTGAAGCTTTACACATGAGGTGCACTGCGCATATATTAAACTTGATCGTCAAAGATGGCTTGTCTGAGGTACGTGATTCTATTGCTCGTATTCGAAGTGTTGTTAGATATGTGAGGAGTTCTCCCATGAAAGCTAAAGCTTTCCAATCTTGCATTGAGGTTGAAATGATTACTTACAAGGGTTCGGTTTGTCTAGATATTGCCACAAGGTAGAACTCTACTTATTTCATATTAAACACGGCCATAAAGTTTAGAAAAGCTTTTGAAAGGATGGTGGAAGATTTGTCTTTCGAAATTGAGCTTAATTATGATTCTCCTAAAAATGAAGATTGGGAAAATGCCATTATTCTTTCCAAATTCCTGAAACAATTTTATGATGCCACCGCTCAAATGTTAGGGAGTTTATATATTAGTTCAAATGATTATTTTGAGGGGATAGCTTTTTTGTATAAATATTTGAAAGATGCGAGTAATGCTTTGGATCCTAAGCTTAGAACTATGGGTACAAAGATGAATGAGAAGTTTGATAAATATTATGGAAGTTTAGATAAAGTAAATATGGTGGTTTTAATTGCGGTGGCGTTAGATCCCACAAAAAAGTTGCATTATGTGAAGTATTGTTATAAGCAAATTTATGATGATGAAGCAAAAATTGATGAGATGCATAATAAGGTAAAGTACATGTTGGAGCGTTTGTATGCATTTTATGAACAATCTTTTCTTGGTCATGATAATCAATATTTGGGGGGTCAAACTATGATTACTGAAAGTAGCAGTGCTTCCAATACCGATGGAAATGATGGAAACGACGAGATTAAGATCAAAGCTTGGCAAAAAAAAACTTTTTCCATCAAAAGAAAAGAGGCGTGATGACAACAAATCAGAGCTTGAACGGTATCTTAAAGAGGATTCTGAAGATATTCCTAATCTTGATATTTTGATGTGGTGGAAAAGTACTGGTTCGAAGTATAAAATTTTATCTTTGATGGCTCGGGATGTTTTATCTATTCCCGTGACTACCGTTGCTTCAGAGTCAGCTTTTAGTACTTCAAGCCGGGTGCTTGATGGTTTTAGAAGTTCTTTGACTCCTAAAGTGATGGAAGCTTTAATTTGTACTCAAGACTGGTTGAGAGCTGCTCGTGTGCCTATTAATGTTGAAGAGTGCATTGAGAATGCCGAAAAATTTGAATTGGGTAAGCTTTTGTCATGCATATTTCTTTTTTTACTTGTTAATTCTTTTTTACATCTAATGAATGAATTCTTCTTTTTGTAGATATGGATTGGCTTACTAAGGAGATTACCATCAGTAAATAGAGTTTGTATGTTGAAGTTGAATGACCATAAATGGTGAGATGTTCCATCGCACTAATAGTGATTTCAATTTAAAAATTTTGTTAAGTATTTATTATGTGTGTTGTTTGTTTTGTTTTCAGGTATTCAGAAGCTTAAGCGATCATCTAACAATTAACAAAATGTGAAGTTGTATATTCATGGTTTATATTAAGTATTTTGAACTTCTTATAGTTTAATCGTTCAGTTGCACTTTGCTTTTGAGTTTGTAACAAATGGAAGAAGTTTTCGAATAGTAGTATTGACGTTGTTATGATGATGTGCCTATCAAGTGGTGTGAAGCTTAATTGTTGGTTGATTAGACTTTGCTTGATTGAATGTATGAACCATTTTTGCATATAGTGTTACAAGTATTATTAATAGATGATTGCATGAGAAGATGCCTAGAAAACATTTTTTGGCCTAGAATTCTTTTCTCTTAAACTTCCCATCTCATCCCATTTCCCGAAGGGAAGAATGATTCAAAGACAAATCAAAAACAATAAAATTATAGTATGGAAACACTTTATCTCTATTAGCAATCTCGATCATTTATATAGTTTGTTATTTTTAACTAGTGTGAACTTTTTTATGATCACCTTATCTTAAATTTATTCTTACATTTATAGTTTGGTTTGATATGTAATTTGAATTAATGAGTTTTACTTTTTAAGGAATAAAAAATGAAATAAAAAAAAAAATTATCGGCTGGTCCCGGGTTGACCCTGGGACCGGACCGAACCCATAGGGTCGGTCCGGTCTTCGGTCCCAGACTCGACCGGGTCGGTCCTCGATCCCAAAAATTGGGGATCGATACTGTACGGGTTAGTTCTAGGGTTAGGCGTCGGACCGGCCCAACCCAGACCATGATCACCCCTACATAGCCATTCACCGTCAAAGATTTGGGAGATCCTTGTTGAGAACATGGATTTTTACTAATTTCATTGTCCCTTCTCTTCTCTCGCAATCAAGATTCTTGTGGAATTCTTTTTACAATCCGTGGATCTAACCTAAATCATAATATTAAGGAATCAATATATTCTCCTCTCTTCATAGTTTCTTACTTGCTCAGCTCTATATTTTGCCTTCACCCTGTTTTCGTTTTCAAACAGCACCGACATGATATGAAGCAAAGGCCGAGACATCCATTGAGAAACATTCGTCATCATTAGGGCAAAATTTGAAGCATCTAACGCATAAATTCAGATTTGGGAAAATGTGTTGAGAACCAAGCTATCGCTTTAACCAATACGTTGGCCGTTGCTAACACACGTGGATGTTGCAAATTAAAGGAAATTAAACGAGGAAAAAACTTGATCATACAACCCAAATGATTTTCAGTACAATTTCACTTCTAAATTTTTCTGAAATTAATTCCCTACTATATATAGCATAGCCTTCCACCAATCTACTCACCTTATCAATAATTAAAAAGCCAAACTCTTTAACTATTGGTTAAAAGCTTGGTTCAATCCAAAGCGGAAAAGAGTAATGGTCATAAGCCATTGCCATAAAATACAGCTCGGTCGTACGATCTTCGATGTGGTATATTCCCATGTCCCTGCCTCCTCCCTCTTCACTCAGCCAGGGCCATGAATCATCAGCAAAGTAAATACAATCCGGCTTAATGTGATGCTCTTCATTGGCCTCCAAATAGAAGGAAGAATTGGATCCCAAGAACAGGGATGTGCTCCCCAAGCTCTTAACTTCTGTGTACGTTTGAGTATTCAAGTCAATCTCGAAAACCTGAAATCGAAAGGTTCGAGCAGGTTCACGTTCTTCCCATCGTGACACAAACAATAGAGATCCGGTTGGTGATTGCACTAAATACACTCCAGACATGAGCAGCCGATGTCCCGTCGTTGGTTGAACTAGATCTGGGTGCTCCCAATGCACAAGTCTTCGCGGCATCCTGAAAATTACTTGAGTTTCGAACGGAGTTGGTCCATTCACGTCACACCTCAATATGCTACCCTCACAATCGACAGCAACAAAACACCCCTTGTAAAATACGAGATCCCAACACGTGGGGCTGGGGTAATCCACTGCCGTCCACTCCTTGTCGCCAGGTTTCCAAAAACCAAGCCGTCCACCCCTCCCGTAGATGACCATGACCATGTAATCTAGAGATGTAGTAGGGCTAGCAGATAGGACGAACTTAGCGCTGAAATTATCATAGTGAGGCAAGTCTTCAATGTCAGGAAACTTCAACTTGGGAAGCTTAATAATATAATTGTGATGCGACATTGGATTCTTCAACATGTAGACTTCCCAGTCTCTGCCAAGCGTGAACACCCAACCCCGTGAAGAGAAGCATGTCTTCCCCTTCGCTTCCGGCATGAGCACTCTGTGAACCCGCTGACATGAGAGGCAAAAACACTCGCGCCACAGCGTCTCATGATGGTCCTCGAGCATCATCCATGGGACATTGCTCCTCTCTTTAAGAGGAGCGGATCGCCAAGATTGGCACACTGCTCGGAACGCCCACAAGTCCTTGGGACAAAGATTTTGCGAGCATAGTTCTAGCAACTCTTGTGAGAGATCTGCCCAGTTTCTCACCATTCTCAACTCAATCAAATTGATATGAAACAGAATTCTACAAGAGGCAATAGAGAATCAGCCAGCTTCCATGATGTGAATTAATCATGAACAAGGACTAGACTCCTAATCCCAATAGGAATTCAAATTCTAAGGGGAAAATCAGCTTTGATGATGTGAATTAGTAACGATGAATAGCTAGGAATTCAAATTCTAAGCATAAAGGAAACAAAGTATGACCCAGGAACCCCGTGCACCGTACCAATTAAGTTTATCGGATTAAAATACAATTCCTAATATAAATAATTGACAACTGAGGAATATTTCGTCCAACCAAAGAGGAAACAAAATAACGTGGTATTTGTCTGATTTTGTTGCGATAAAGTGGCTAAAATTTACCACCACTACAGATAAGGCAGAAACTAAAAACATCATCGAGTCTCCTTATTCATTGATGAAAGACATACAGAGCAGATGCAGGGCAGTATCTCAGAGAATTGAACATCCTCCAGGTGATGTTTCTTCGGGGGGGGAGGGGGAGAGGAGAACAAATAGAATTGAATAACAGAGATAAAACCAAGAGCGAACCTTAAATCGCATCAAAATCTTCGAGGCCGGGAGAAAGACAGCCTCGCAAGAAGAGAAAGAGAGAGAGAGAGAGAGAGAGGGAAAGAGAGATAAAGTAGAGACCTGACGAGTGACGAACGCCGTCCGTTGAGGCCGCAGTCACCGACGACGGCGAGTGCCGGGCGCACAGATCGCGCGCGCCGCGATCTGTGCGCTAAAGGCAGGAAGCGAGCTATGGAGGGTGAGACCGGAAGCGATGGCCGAAGACAGGGGAAAGGAAGCGCGAGAGCGAGAGCTAGAGCGAGAGAGAGGCGACAATGGGAAAGAGAGCGGCAGAATTTGAGAGAGAATGGTGAGAAAGTGCGTCAATTTAGGGCTTCGCCACCACCTTTGAAGCTTCTTTATCTAGAAGAGAGAGAAAAAAAAAAACGAAGGGAATCAAAGCCACCGACAACTTCGACCAAAAAAAAAACCACCGACAACTCAAAAATACGACGCTGCTTTGTTATGAATGGGAAACTTTTCCATAACCGACCATGCACGGACTTATCCACAAGTGGGTCTATTAAGCCACATCTTCAAACTTTTTTTTTTCCCTGTTAATCGCAGTTACTTCTAGTATGTAAATTAATATTTTTCTTAAAACACTAAATGTTTCTACAAACAAGTGGACCACGGGAAATGTTAAAACTTCACTATAAGAAAACTATTTGGATCTCTTCTTTTTGGTAAAATGCGTGAGTCGTTTTAATCATAATTACATACATCTTTTTATGAATTCGAAAGCATGCCATTCAAAATATAAGATATGTCATTTCGAATGAAGTGAATTTTTAATTTTTTTCTTCTTGCAAGCTGATTTTTAATTTTCTTCCGTTGCCAAAGCACGGATATAAAGATAATGCGTTGCATGCACAATTCGTTTGTGTTTGGTTACTAAACAAGTATCGTTCCATTATTATGCATTTAATCTAGTTATGTCATCAAATACCATCGTTTCTCTTTAGACTTTTATGAAAGTTTTATTTGCTAGATTAAAGAGAACTCCTGAGAAGACTTATGATATTTGGGATCTCATATTTTATAAGGGGCATTTTGTTGCTGTCCATTGTGAGGGTAGCATAGTACTTTTCAAGATGCCGCGAAGACTTATGCATTGGGAGCACCCGGATCTAGTTCGACCAACAACGGTACATCCGTTGCTCATAACTGGAGAGTATTTAGTGCGATTATCAACCGGACCTCTATTGTTTGCGTCACGATGGAAAGAACGTGAACCTACTCGAACCTTTCGATTTCAGGTTTTTGAGATTGACTTGAATACTCAAAACGTACATAGATGTTAAGAGCTTGGAGAACACCTCCCTGTTCTTGGGATCCAATTCTTCCTTCTATTTGGAGGCCAATGAAAAGCATCACATTAAACCGAATTGTATTTACTTTGCTGATGATTCATTCATGGCCCCGGCTGAGTGAAGAGGGAGGAGGCAGGGACATGGGAATATACCACATCGAAGATTGTACGACCGAGCTGTATTTTATGGTAATGGCTTATGACCATTATTCTCTTCCGCTTTGGATTGGACCAAGCTTTTAACCGATAGCTAAAGCGTTTGGCTTTTCAATTATTGATAAGGTGAGTAGGTTGGGAGCCTATATATAGTGAGGAATTAATTTCAGAAACTTGAAATTGATAGGTCATTGGAAGTAAAATTGTACCAAAAAATCATTTGGGTTGTATGATCAAGTTTTTTCCTTGTTTTATTTCCATTAATTTGCAACATCCACATGTGTTAGCAACTGCCAACGTATTGGTTAAAGTAATAGCTTGGTTCTCGATACATTGTTTCTCTTTAGACTTTTATGAAAGTTTTATTTGCTAGATTAAAGCGAATTCTTGAGATTTGTGCAAGTTTACTAAAAAATGACTTTTTTTTTTTTTTTAATTTGTGTCATGCCCCTTTTTTTATGCTAAAAGAATTCAATTACTAGGGCATGCGTATGTCCTAGGTATTTCATTAGCAACACAAAACACAAATCTAAAAATTTCAATAAGATCATTTGATTTTAATACTCTGTACTTGCTATAATTCAACTAACAATGGTTAAGTTTACTTAACTATCCTTACTTAATATAAGACCGGCTTGTGCCTCAATTCTTACATAGCCTATATAAAAGATAAACCCACGGGAAACTCTTGTATTCATTGATGATTTACGGACTCATTCACCAACGGACTTATGCAATTATTTATAGTAGTGAGCATCAGAATGGGTTTAGTTAAGATCTGGATGGAGCCGCACCACTCGATTCAGGATGGTTTCCGGTTGCTTGTGTCGAGCTAGATCGTCTAATTAGTCTAATCAGCCCTTTTAAAAAAAAATTAAGAAAAAGTTATAAAAAAAAACTCTAAATTATACTCATTGTAATACATTTATTTGAACTTTTTCTTAAAATCAAACTTGTACCTATGTGGCATATTTACCCTCTATCAAAATCCGTTAGATGATTTTTCAGTCAAAACAAAATCATTTTTATTTTGACTAAGTCACTTGAGCATTATGGTAATACTGTTTGCTGAACAGATTTGAGTAAATATGTCATATGGTTATATATTTGGAATTTTAGTGTATCATAACTAGAGGTGTCAAATGGATCATTGACCCATTTATGGACCCATTTATATTTAAATGGGTCGTTAATGGGTCAAGCCTTATTTTCTAAAGTACCCATAATGAGTTTTAAAATTAAAGAGAGTGAGATATATTGCACCCATTTAAGACCCATTTATCAACCCATTTATTTTCACCCAAAGCCAAAACCTCACAATCTCTCTATTCTCTTTTTAACTTTACAATTTTTTTTTTAAAAAATCGAAATTATAATTATTCTATTTTTTTATTTTTCTTTCTTCTTCCTCCGGTCGTCGGCACGGCAATGGCCGGCGACCGGCCAGGCGAGCCTCGAGCTCGCCGGCGTTGGGCGAGCTTAAGCTCATCGGATCTGGCGAGGTGGAGGCCTTGCCTGACGTTAGTGAGCCTCGAGCTTGCCAGATTGGGCGAGGCAGAGGCCTCAAGCTCGCCGAATCGGTGAGACGGAGGCCTCGCCAACGTCCGGGCGAGGCTCGAGCTCACCGGCGTCGGGCGAGGCTCGAGCCTCGGCGGCGTCGGGCTAGCTTGAGCTCGCCGAATCGGGCGAGCCTCGAGCTCACCGGTGTCGGCGAGCCGGGCGAGCTCGTGGGATCTGGTGAGCCTCGAGCTCGCTGGTGTCGGCAAGTCAGGCGAGCTCGAGGCTCGCCTGTGGCTGGCCGTCGGCCATTGTAGTGCCCGGCGGCCGGCCAAAGAAGAAGAAAAAAATAAAAAATAAAAAGAAAAAATATTTAAAAATAAAAATAAATAAAATAATTATTTTAAAAATTATAAAAATTATCCATTAAATTTTTGTTGTATTAAATTATTTTAGCAATACCATTTTTTTAAATACATATATATATATAATAATAATAAATTAAGTTTGGTTAAATGGGTTGGGTATGGATTAGGTATGAATCGGGTCGGGTGGGATATGGATCAAAATTTTTGCATTGCAATAAACGGATTATAAACAGGTTAAATGAGTCGATTTGGGTTGGACTATATATGATCCGACTCAAACCCGACCCGACCCACCCGTTTAACGGGTCTAATTACACGGAGAATAAATGCGCAAGCAAGTTTTTAAGTCTTGGTAGTAACCGGAGAGTAAACTTAACTGGTGGCAAAATTTATTTAGAAAAAAAGATTAAAATTATACTACCAAGTATAGTGTATTAAAACAAAAAGATATTATTGATTTTTCTAAATTTGGGGGGTTATTGTTGTTGTAATGGCATGGACATATACGCACTCTAGTAAATCAATTTTTTTCCACAAAAAATTGGTATATTTTTAATTTGAAATAAAAAGTAAAAAGAAGGATTCTGAAGCCTTCTTTTACATTGGATTGATTTTTCTTTTGAAATTTAGATTCTCAAGTATTATCTTTTATTTAGAAAAGAAAATTTTACTAAAGCTTAATCAATAATAATGGGATTTAATGATAATAATTAGATTAGATGTAGAGGTATGTGGACATTAAGCGTCCGTTCATTTCGTGTATATATATATATATATATATATATTTTTTTTTTTTTGCACTCGACTTCTGAGTTTAGTTAATTGTTTAGTAATCAAACACGAATGAATTGCTCAGGGCAACGACGCAAGCTTACGCTTTGCACTGCTTTTCTCTTATAAAGGATTTTTTAGGGTTAGCAAACACGCTTCTAACTTTACTTGCTATTCCTCCATTTCAAATTACAGACGAGAGGCTCTCTCACCTTCTCCGTCGCTCTGAAACCCCACGCCCTACAGACCTTCTACTACAATGGGGGAACCCATCTTTCTCCCCGGCCGGACGAGTCTCGTCGGCTCGATCAGTGTCAACGTAGTTGGAATCCAACACAATGCCGGCACCTTCAGAGCGGGCGAGACAGTGGCACTTGTCCGCGAGCCGTCCAACACTGATGATGAGATGGCCATCCAAGTCCTCAACACGAGGGGCATGGTGGTCGGCTACATCAAGCGCGAAGCTGCCAAAGTCTTGGCCCCACTAATAGACTCTCAGCTGATCTCCGTCTACGCCATTGTGCCCAAAGTTCCTAGGGTCGAGAAGCTGTTTTTCATCAATTGCCAAGTGCGAGTATTAGCGAGGGATGATGACTTCGAGCACGTGAAGTCAACGATCTTGGAAGGCAAGTTGATGCTCACCCCGCCGGTGGGGAAGGAGGTGAGAGGCGTGGACGAGAGTTTCACGTTGGTCGGCCAGGGTGTCGAGAAGAAGGCGAAGACGGACCCTTTGGAGCCTCCCTCGGAGTTCATAAAGACTCTTCTTTACCCCCACCAAAAACAGGGGTTGGGTTGGTTGGTTCAGAAGGAGAATAGCGGGGAACTGCCTCCCTTTTGGGAGGAAAAGGGTCGCAAATATATTAACGTGTTGACCAATCACTCTCCAGACAACAGGCCGGAGCCTCTGCGAGGTGGTATCTTCGCAGATGAGATGGGACTTGGTAAGACTCTCACCCTGCTTTCTTTGATTGCCTTGGATAAATCTGATGGTTCGGTGGTCTTGGTTATGTCTGAATCTGCTAAGAGAAAGGGGAAGGGGAAGGTGAAGATGGGCATCTCTCGGCCTCTTAAGAAGAGTAGAACTGGACCCGATAGTTCGAGTAGCATGACTCTAGATGATGATGAGACATGGGAGGGCACCAAATCCACCTTAGTTGTTTGCCCTCCCCCCGTGTTACCCACTTGGGTAACGCAGCTGGGCGAGCACACTGATAGGATGACATTGTATAGCTATCATGGACATAGGACCAGTGATGCCGAGGAGCTCAGAAAACATGACATTGTGCTGACGACATATGCGATATTGGCCAATGAGCAACCTCTGGAAGAATCTCCTCTGAAAAAGATAGAATGGTGGAGAGTCATCTTGGATGAGGCGCATGTGATTAAGAATGTGAATGCCCAGCAGAGCCGAGCCGTCACTAGCTTAAATGCTAGGAGGAGGTGGGCTGTTACTGGAAACCCCCTTCAGAATAATTCCTCGGACTTGTTCTCTTTGATGGTATTTTTGCGGTTTGTGCCTTTCTCCATAAAGAGCTACTGGCAAAGCTTGATTCAGCATCCACTCAGCCAACTGAACCATACAGGGCTTTCCCGTCTGCAGGTAATTTTTCGGTGTTGATCTTATGAAACAATTTGTGCCTAATAGTTGTGACTGTTAATTTTTGCTCTTGGGTGAGGCATGCACTTTATGTGGTACTACAATATCCTTTTCGTCATTTCAGGTTCTCATGGCCACCCTTTCTCTACGGAGGACAAAGGACGAGGTTTTGATCGGATTGCCCCAAAAGACAATAGAGACTTGTTATGTCGAACTGTCTTTTGAGGAGCGTGAATTGTATGACCGTATAGAACGGGAAGCCAAGAGTGCTGTGGAGCAATATATCAATGCTGGTAGTGTGATGCGTAATTACACTGCTGTGCTTGGTATAATTCTAAGACTCAGACAGATATGCTGTAGCATGGCCTTGTGCCCGCCAGAGGTGACCTCGCTTCTACCGTCTAACAAGATTGAAGGTATCGCCAACTATATGTTTTTTGATATTTGACTCGGGACATTATTTTATTGTGTAGTGAGACAAGTTTGCCAAAATACTTTGGGGCTTCTAGTTTCCCACTTATCCATAACTGGGAAAATAAAGAAAAAATTGCTGTCTCCTAATGCTTGCTCTAGTTCATGTACCCGTTCAGCAATGAGCATGTGCAATTGGATGTTCTCATGATCTAAACAAGTTTTGCCTATCTGGGGAACTTAGTTAGGGCAATGGCTAGGTCAGTATCAAATTTTGACTTAGCTCCGAGATGGCAGGATGGGAGTTGGACATGCTTTAGGTTTTGAGTTATCTTCGACCTGTGTATAGCTTGGTTGTAAAGGAGCCCAGTCTGGATCAAAATCCTTGTCGGGTACATGCATGCCTGCAACTCAAATACGGAGTCAGATTACTTCAACAGTATTAATTGGATATGTGGCACATGCCAGTCAATGTATGGAAGCATTGCAGGACTAAATAATTTCTCTGATGTTGGGTTTGTTATGACAATCGGAATCTTAGTACGGCACATTTTGTCTGCAAATGTACCTTGCTATCTAAATTTGCCTTGGGAGTCATGAATAGGATCTGAAGAAGTGTTTTGTTATGCAGAGCTTGACGAACACTAAGACTATGCAGAACTTTAACTTTGTCTAATAAATGATTTCCTTGAATTGGTACTTTTGGTTAACTATGCGAGTGAATTTTCTGACTTTTAGTTACTGGGCTGTAGATGCTGTCATACTTTAGGATGCATGTCAATGGTTTGCGCTTGGATGACCAACTACAATTCTGGAGGTCGTTTGTGCTTTTCCTTAGATGTGCAATGTACTGAGCATTTGCAATGTGGCAGATGTATCTAATAATCCGGAGTTGCTGAAGAAGTTGGTTGCTGTGCTAGAAGATACTGAAGATATCGATTGCCCAATATGTGTTTTTCCGTGTACAAATCTCATAATTACCCGCTGTGCTCACATCTATTGCCGAGCCTGCATTCTCAAGACTTTGCAGAACTCGCAAAGGCGGTGCCCCCTTTGTCGCGGTCCTCTGACTGAGTCTGACCTGTTCTCTGCTCCACCGGAGTCATGCAAAAGCAGCGAAGTGGAAAATCATTCTTCTGCCAAAGTTTCCACTCTTTTAGATCTTTTACTTGCAGCGAAGGATCGCAACTTGAGCTCAAAATCAGTTGTGTTTTCGCAATTCAGAAGAATGCTTTTGATTCTGGAGGGGCCACTTAGAGAAGCTGGCTTTAAGATCATGCGCCTGGACGGTTCGATGAGCGCAAAGAGAAGGCAAGAAGTGATCGAAGAGTTTGGAGTGGCAGAGCAAAGTACAGCCACCGTGTTGCTCGCCAGCCTCAAGGCTTCCGGTGCCGGTTTAAATCTGACGGCTGCATCAACTGTTTATCTGCTGGAACCATGGTGGAACCCTGCGGTCGAGGAACAAGCCACGGATCGAGTGCACAGGATCGGGCAGAACAAGGATGTGAAGATTGTGAGGTTGATAGCAAGCAACAGTATCGAAGAGAGGATACTGAAGTTGCAGGAGAGGAAGAAGGCACTAGCGAAGAAAGCTTTCGGGAAGTGGGCTTCAACAGATGGGAGGGAGATTGGGTTGGATGATCTCATCGCACTCGTGTCCTAGTGAGCACATGGAGAAATAGTTGTGCTTACTTGTAACTAGATCTTTTTTCTTTTTGGGTTGCTTTTTTGAGGTTTTCAATGCCGACCGGTCGAATTTCAGACCGAATGAAATTTGTTGTAAATTCTGCCCAGACGTACACATACCATCCACGATATACATCTACTATCCACAACTGCTATTCTTGTCGCTGTATGTTGACTACTATCCACAATTGCTATTCTTGTCACTGTATGTCGAAAGTTTACAAGGCAAGGCCAGGACCATCAAGGAAAGCCAGAGATAATACACAAACAAACCTCTTTGTCGGCTTCAGAACAGTTCTTTTTTTTTTTTTTTTTTCTTTTTGGGGGCGATGAGTGAGCGCTTTTATTTTTTCCATTGGCTTCCCAAAACCAACTTGAGATTCGGGAATGAGATGTTAGGTGATTATTTTGACTCGCTGTCTCGAAAGCATGAAGAGTCATCTATTTTCGTGTCTTCGATAGACTGCATCAAGTTCACGTTGCTCAAACGGACTGCCGGTACTTAAATTATACAAGTAGATTGGTTTAAGCAGGTGGGCTTTCTAACCCTGCTATTCAGCAGAATTTATAAAGACCTTATGATTGGTGTGTCCATGTCGGTGAGATAAGGGTTGGACAATCTTCAAGACGAAAACTCCAAGTACATACTACAATTTTCGTGGACATCAATCTCGAGGGAATGAAAACACACCCGTGGGGGTTGTCGGCTTGACAAGGAGAGTCAAAACATAAGAAGACAAGTGCATGAAGTTACTGGCGATTAGCGCAGCAAATAGTTATCTGCAATAATTATGTGATCCCATATCTAGGTATCTCCCAATCGCATTTTGACACGAACAAAACCCCTAATTCGAGTGCTTCGTATGATGCATTGAAGCAACATATTCTATTTCATCACATCGAGGACCTACAAGTCGTAGCGAATTCTATGACACCACACGATAATGAATTCAATCTTTTTCATCCAAGAACTAATTCAACCTTCACGTCACACTTGCCCTCTCCATAGTGATACATCTACGTAAAAAGAACTTTGCAATCTCACTACACCAAAGCAGGGGAGGTAGTGAAGATGTTGGTTTTGGTTATTTAGAAGACTCGGCACTGATTAAGCCCTCTCGATAGTGATACATCTGCCCAAAAAGGACTGAGCAGTCTCACCACACCAAATGAAAGCTGTAGCTTCAACGTTAGATTGGCGGGAGCAGGGGGAGGCAGTGAAGATGTCGGTTTTGGTTATTTAGAGGACTCGGCACTGATTAAGGTCAGAACAGAATAAGCATGTCCTGGCGCCATATCAGAAGGTTACAAGTATAAGAGAGGAAAAGAGGGGAGATGAGCACGAGCAATGCTTCCTTTATGGCTTGTTTGGTGCTGAGGAACGCAGGTAGCTCAGGAGAGCAGTGGCATAGTTACCCAGCACATCTCTAGGTGGAACAATTCCTTAATCAGCGGAATTTGGAGGAAGTTTTGTGCCCATTCGTGAAGGGATGGGAACTTCTCAGCATCAAGTATATTCATGCCTCAGCTTCTTCCATGATGCCGAGCGATGTGGGATCCAAATAACCCATCTTCTCCCCCACGAAGAACTTCCTTTCAATCTGCTCCTCAAGATACGGGAAAGAAGAAGAAAAAGGCAAGTTTGTCGTCAAGAGGAATTATTTGACTTGATGAGAAATTAGTTCTGCTGTAGCCAGAAACTTGCATAATATGAAAGACCACTATTTCTGAAAGAGGTGAGTTGGATGCCAGAAGAAAATTTGCTAACTATTAAGCTGATTTAATAACATTATTCTTTTGGCACATGAGTAGGCATACCCTTGGCAAAGACGACACTATGACTGATTTTCCACTTTTATTGAATTTAAGGGTCCGTTGTTTTCCGCGGAATTTTCTCGATTGCAGATATGGTTTCATCAGAAATGCATATATGAAGAAGAAAATCCCAATTCCAAGGAGCTTCATCCATATTCCATGGCATTGATCCTGCCATTCAGGAGGTGGCATTTCGCTTGATACCTGTCGTGTACCCATCCATGGAAATTGGGGATTCAAGGCAAACATAGATTTCCCCTCATCACGCCTTTCCATCAATACGGTTCCCCTCCGCATTCTTGTCTAAGTAAAACTCTCTCTCTCTCTCTCTCTCTCTCTCTCTCTCTCTCTCGTATGCATCGACCGAGCATGAGAACGCAAGAAAGTTATCGACAAAATAAGAAGAATGGAAAACTCGAGTGAGCTTTCAATAGATGTATCTAATAGAAACTCAAGCCAATTGAGCAACAAGCTTGAACTAGACCCCAACCATTGGCACGGCAATTCAAATTCAACTTCCTAAAGATCAACTTTGGGGGGGAAAAGGGAGCATCATTCAACGGAAAAGTGGTCTGTACATCTACATACAATACATCAGATTACACGATAAACTCCAATTTTCCCCTAAAAGCATCTAGTTAAATAATTGCTCCACCATAACTCATACTCACCATGACGTGAACAAAACAACACAGGCAGGCGAGAAAACAATAACTTGGGGGAAAATGGTCAAAAGAGTCGCCTTTTCCTCAAGCAGACTGATCCCGGAAACGAACTGGAAGGGGTCTTGAGGCAATAACGGAAAAGGATCGCCCCCCTTCCACTTCTCATCGATGTACTCCAGGATCACTTTCGACTTTGCAATCGCCACCCCATCGTCCAAAGGCACCAAGACCTTCTTGTGCACTGGGTTTGACTTCGAAAGCAATTCGCTCTTCTGCTTCCTCCAATCTTCAACAATCATCCCGTCCTCGAAGCCCTTCAATTTTAGAGTCCATTCAATCCTTGTGCAGAGCAAGCTCGTCGTAGAGACTATGATCTTTAACTTAGACATGGTATTGTTTTGTTGTCTTAAGCAGTGTAAACGAGCTGGGAAGTCTCGTATATATAAATAAAGGAGATGCCCGATGTTTAGTCTAGTGCTGCCAAGTTCGGAAATCTCGGAGCAGATAGATGGCGCGGCCATTGATGAGGAATAGGGGAAGGCGAGGCCAAGTGGGAGAAAACCAAAATCGATTTTGAAAAGAGGAAATAATATGCGTCTCTCGTTCCATGAACGGAAAAGAAAGGAACTAATAATCTTTCGGGCAAAAAGCCGAATGGATTTGATTGTTTGATACGCACGGTTAGACTTCATTTGTTTAATATTAGTTCGTCTCGAAAACAATAGTACGTTTCAGGCATTTCTGCTCAGCTATGTCTAGATCCACACTTCATCGTTTAATTATATAGGTCTATAAGCCTATTCAGTAGCTTCCTTTCTTCTTTTCTTTTTGCTTAGTATTAAACATTACCAACTTGCTCCCATAACGAAGCATCGCTTGAGTTTGAGTTGCATATAAAATCTCCCCTCAGGAATCTAATTAAGCATAGAAGTACAAAAGAATCGTTATGCGCCATATTATAATGTTCCAAGTAAAAACATGTCAAGAGTCTCATCTTCGTGATACATTTAGGATTTATCCGGCTTGCAAGGGAAGCCATGGTTTCTTGAAAATGATCTTCGGCTTTAGTTCCATGTCCGCCGCATTTGAATGATTGAGGGAAGCTCCTAGAAGTTGTTGTCATTGACAAGCAAAGGGAAAGGGACAAAGAGCGTTGAGACAGAAATTGGTGTATATTTCCATTAAGCTTAGGTGGGTATTTATATACTCAAGAATACATTTTAGAAGATTTACTCACAAGAAAGGATATCCACAAAATAGAAAACTTTCTAATTCCTAAAGACAAGATTCCAAAACTTTAAAAACCAATAGGCCTATATCTAGTTGATAGAGAGTAAGGAAGTTTTTGTTTGCATGCATGTTGCTTCGAGAGCAAAGCAGATGAGATTTGTAAGTAAAAGATGAGTTTCTCAAGTACAAGAGTTGATGAATTACAATTTATATTTGGGAGACTGACGATCATAATATACCACTCCATGGAATAATTATATATATATATATATATATATATATATATTTATATTTCCATGCAATGGGATCGGCATGTGCATATATTAGCCCAGACGCAATTTATCTCAATTTATTTCTGTGATAGACTAATTTTCATGCACCTTTTTTTTACTCGTAAAACATTGTTCACCAAAAAAAGTCCGTAGGTTTCCTCAATGTATGCATTTTATACAAAAAATAAACAAACAAATAAATTACTTGGAGCACCTAGCAACTGTAAGGATGGTGTGCCTTCATCCACCCCGCTGCGCGGTAAATTTTACGTGAAATACAGAAGTATACATGTACTTTTTGGCCACATACATTTAATTTTTAGCGAGGTAATTAATTCATTCAATTGCGCAGTAGCTGGAGAATGTGGACAATGAGATCGCCGGTGGTGGCCCGGTTAGAAAGAGGCATGACAGAATAATCATTTGGCCGTTGTTTCTACAACACAAGCTTTCTCTGTCCAATCTCCGAGGTTTGGCATATTGATGGAAGGATAGAAGCAACCGATTAAATGCTAGTCTTCATCCCTCCTTTAAAAGGGAAGAGATACTATAATCACGATAATTCATTGATTAATGACGTTCGAACGAATCATATGCAGACTTGAGTTTTAACATGACAATGACCAACAAAACAGACGGTAAACCAAAATATCATCAGAAAAATAAAAGTGACGATCTTGACCTCTGAAACTCATTTGTGCTTCACGCTTGCGTATTAAACATGCTGAGACATATGCTACACAAATGCAGGGAAAAATATTCATCTACAATCTCACATGCAGTAAGCAAGGAAAAGGCATTTCCTTCAGAAGCCAAGTTTAGAAACTACAAAGCTCTCAACCAGAGATCATCAAGCAAATCGTTTCATTCCGCCTAACAAATCTAGTTAAGTTTATGATGCGTCATATTTCCTGGTTCCAATACCACACGAATTTTTACTTTTTATCTGAAGAAAGGAAGAAAATCCAGCTCCCCAAACCCATAACAGTTTATCTTTCACTTAAGAAAGTGAAAAGAATGACATTCCCTGCGATTCTGGAAACCAGATTTCAACCACAAGCAGAATAGAAAGAAGCAATCAAACCATGACCAAACACTAACCCAGTAATCAATACAAAAGATCTTCAATATGAAAATTTCCAAAAGGAGTATCTGCTTGCGAATCGTTCATCTTAAAGATAACGAACCCATTGACTAAATTAGACTAAAGGGACTGGAAAAGAGGAAATAAATTAAAAATGGGCTCCACCCATTTTTATCTTGCATTCGCTAAAAGGAGAGATTCTCCCAGATTTATGTGTGAGGCTTTGATTTTCGTTATGATCACCACCGCTGTATTTTTTTTCCAATCGCCACTCACGTTTCAAATTTAGATGCCGATACTGTCCAGTCATTGCCAGGAAGTAATTGATCTCGAACACCATCATAAACAGAGGCGAACGGATTGTCTGTAAACGGATTAAGCTGATAAAATAATCGTTTGCACATAAAAAAAAGAACAAAACATCAACGAGGATCGGAAAGAAGTGAAGGTTTGTCTCAAGAAGATTAATTAATCTCTGTAATTACATCTAAAAGAGTCCAAAAAACAGTCAATCAGTCAATACGCAATAGATTCGAAGCGCGAGCTAACCATGAGCCAGGTTCTCGGAAGAAGAAGAAGAAGAGAAACAAAGCCGCTCCAAATGCAGCCGCGCGCACGCCTTCTTTCAAATTCTCCGCGAGTTTATGAGCGCGATCGAACATCGACCATCAATTATTATGTGGAATCTTTCGGTCCACTCTCGGAAGTTACAGGAAAAGGTTGGCTTGGCATGAAACGGGAGAGTGCAGGATTCATCGGAGAGACCAGAGACAAGGGACAAGGACAGAGAAGGGTTACTATGGTCACGGCAATGAGCGATGTCCGACCAAGGGGACACGGAAGTGCGTTATCCATGCATGGAGAGATCACATGGTTGAAAGGTTTAGTACTGAATTGGCCAATTTACAATAAGTTCAGGAGTTTTAAGATAATTTTTTCGAAGTTAACAAAGGGAAGTGGAAAACACAAGAAATGGAAATAAAAATCAAAGTCGATTTTTTAAGTATTTGGGTCTGTAGGGACTTGAGATGTGGTCGCAATACTCCTGCAGATTTAACAAATTAGAATCAAGAAGAATGTGGGCAAGTGAGGAAAGAATTCTTCAACGTAAGAAGTTAGATACCAAAATCTGTGTTTCCTTGCAAAGATAAGAGCAAAGCAAATGGCTTGAGTCGGTCGTTAAAAATCATTTCCAGAGATTGAAAACCTCTAACATTAAACGTGAATATCCATTAATCCGGAAATAATTGCGAGTGAACAAATTGGGAAAACTGTTAAAAAGTTTTATGATGAGTTGCTTTGATGTAAGCAAGGTTCTGATCAACAGAAAATTGAACCGCGCCATTTAAGTGCATCGTCTTCTGAAAATGCCATTTGGTTTAAGTAGCTCCAAATGTCCTGAAATTTTTTATGTGATTTATACGAATTACACAGAGAGTCCTATCTCGCTTGCACTCTCTGAATGAAGGTATACTCGACATTAGGATGTCAAGATGTCGTCATTAGAAGCAGTCTTCAATAAAATCCAAACACAAGGAATATTATTAGTAGACATGTAATATATATATACACACACATAAAAAAAATTCCAAACACGTAATCTTCATTTTTATTTTTATTTTTATTTTTTGGGTCAACAAACACTAAATCTTCAGCGAATCAAATAAGGAGACATAGCAATTCATCGTCAAAGATTGGGGAGATCCTTGTTAACAACATGGATAATTACTAATGTCATTGTCCCTTCTCTTCTCTCGCAATCAAGATCCTTGTAGAATTCTTTTCACAATCTGTGGATCTAACCTAAATCCTAATAGTAAGGAATCAATATATTCTCATCTCTTCATAGTTTCTTACCTGCTCAGCTCTATATTTTGCCTTCTCCCTGTTTTCGTTTTCAAACAGCACGGACATGATATGAAACAAAGGCCGAGACATCCATTGAGAAACATTCGTCATCATTAGGGGCAAAATTTGAAGCATCTAACACACAATTTCAGATTTGAGAAAATGTGTTGAGAACCAAGCTATTGCTTTAACCAATACGTTGGCCGTTGCTAACGCATGTGGATGCCGCAAATTAAAGGAAATAAAATAAGGAAAAAACTTGATCATGCAACCCAGATGATTTTCAGTACAATTTCACTTTCAATGACCTATTCATTTCGAGTCTCTGAAATTAATTCCTCACTATATACAGCATAGCCTTCTACCAATCTACTCACCTTATCAATAATTAAAAAGCCAAACTCTTTCGCTATTGGTTAAAAGCTTGGTTCAATCCAAAGCGGAAGAGAATAATGGTCATAAGCCATTGCCATAAAATACAGCTCGGTCGTACAATCTTCAATGTGGTATATTCCCATGTCCCTGCCTCCTCCCTCTTCACTCAGCCGGGGCCATGAATCATCAGCAAAGTAAATGCAATTCAGCTTAATGTGATGCTCTTCATTGGCCTCCAAATAGAAGGAAGAATTGGATCCCAAGAAGAGGGATGTGTTCTCCAAGCTCTTAACTTCTGTTGTACGTTTGAGTATTCAAGTCAATCTCAAAAATCTGAAATCGAAAGGTTCGAGCAGGTTCACGTTCTTCCCATTGTGACACAAGCAATAGAGATCCGGTTGGTGATTGCACTAAATATGCTTCAGTCATAAGCAGCCGATGTCCCGCCGTTGGTTGAACTAGATCCGGGTGCTCCCAATGCATAAGTCTTTGCAGCATCCTGAAAATTACTTGAGCTTCGAACGGAGTTGGTCCATTCACGCACCTCAATATGCTACCCTCACAATCGACAGCAACAAAACACCCCTTATAAAATATGAGATCCCAAATATTATGCGCGGGGCTGGGGAAATTCACTGCCGTCCACTCCTCGTCGCCAGGTTTCCAAAGCCCTAGCAGTCCGCCCCACCCGTAGATGACCATGACCATGTAATCTAGAGATGTAGTAGGGCTAGCAGATAGGACGAACTTAGCGCTGAAATTATCATAGCGAGGCAAGACTTCATCGTCAGGAAACTTCAACTTGGGAAGCTTAATAATATAATTGTGACGCGACATTGGATTCTTCAACATGCAGAGTTCCCAGGCTCTGCCAAGCGTGAACACCCAACCCCGTGAAGAGAAGCATGTCTTCCCTTTCGCTTCCGGCATGAGCACTCTGTGAACCCGCTGACATGAGAGGCAAAAACACTCGCGCCAGAGCGTCTCGTGATGGTCCTCGAGCATCATCCACGGGACATTGCTCCTCTCTTTAAGAGGAGCGGATCGCCAAGATTGGCACACTGCTCAGAACGCCCACAAGTCCCTGGGACAAAGATGTTGCGAGCATAGTTCTAGCAACTCTTGTGGGAGATCTACCCAGTTTCTCACCATTCTCAACTTTATCAAACTGATATGAAACAGAATTCTACAAGAGGCAATAGAGAATCAGTCAGCTTTCATGATGTGAATTAGTCATGATCAAGGGCTAGACCCTTAATCCCAACAGGAATTCAAATTCTAAGGGGAAAATCAGCTTTGATGATGTGAATTAGTAACGATGAATAGCTAGGAATTCAAATTCTAAGCGGAAAGGAAACAAATTGCCAGTTTTGTGTAATGTTTATCGGATTAAAATAGACTTCCTAATATAAACAATTGACAATTGAGGAATATTTCGTCCAACCAAAGAGGAAACAAAATAATGTGGTATTTGTCTGATTTTGTTGCGATAAAGTGGCTAAAATTTACCACTACAGATAAGGTAGAAACTAAAAACATCATCGAGTCTTCTTATTCATTGATGAGACATACAAAGCAGATGCAAGGCAGCATCTCGGAGAATAGAACATTTCTCCAGTTAATTTTTCTTCAAGGGAAAAAGAAACAAAAAAAATCCAACCAAAAGCGAACCTTAAATCGCATCAAAATCTTCGAGGTGGGAGAAAGACAGCCTCGCAAAGAGAGGGAGAGAGAGAGAGATGAAGTAGAGACCTGAAGAGTGACGAACGCCGTCCGTTAAGGCGGCAGCAACCTACGACGGGGAGTGCCGGGCGCGGACAAATCACCCAACGTCCCGTCGGATATATCACGGAAAATCGTAACTGAAATTACCAAACCACCAAAACTCGAATCCTAATTTCAATATCCCCCTTGGAATCTTCAACAGCCTTCTTCGTCTTCGATTTTTGTTGAATTGAGTTCGCCAGTTGTACGGGCTTCGATTTCACCTAAACGCAATTGGCGCTCTCACCTCTCTCTCTCTCTCCGCGATCTGTGCGCGAAAGGCAGGAAGCGAGCTACGGAGGATGGCACCGGGAGCGACGGTCGAAGACAGGGGAAAGGAAGCGTGAGAGCGAGAGCGAGAGCGAGGCGACAACGGGAGAGTAAGCGCCGGAATTAGAGAGAGAATGGTGAGAAAGCGTGTCGATTTTGGGCTTTGCCACCCACTTTGAAGCTTTATCTAGAAGAGAGCCAAAAAAATTTTTGCCTCATCATCATCATCATCGGCAAGATACTTTTTACACGGAGTATGTAAAATATTATAAGAATATCTAACAATACACTAAATAAATTCTTTAATATACTAAAAAACAAAAAAAGTGAAATGCTTAATTATGACAACTAGATCCTATAAAGAATTAGGAAGAAATAGAAAAAAGAAAATGGAGCCATCACTTTGCGGTTGAATGGTTGAGAGCTACTTTGTCTTTTTAGTGTGAATGAGGTGAATTTAGTCATACGAGGAGTGGAAATAAGGCCGCCCAAACATGTAGAATGAGTATATCTCAGCTATTCAAGCACTAAGATGACAAATGTTGTTTGTCGGTCCATAAAGTAAGTATCTATCATGGTCTGTCTGGCAAATAGAACTTATATAAACGTCCATAAAATAAATTAGTTTAACTAGATTTTGACAAGAAAGAAAAGTTTTAAAAATTACTTGTGGAATGATCACCATACATTCTTGTATTTATGGCATGTCTATTTCACGAAAAACTTAAAATTTGGAACATATTTTTTGAAAAATAATTTATTGTATCACTTGAAAAAATTAATCCATGGAGTAGATAGGGCAAACTTTAAAAAAAAAAATGGTAAACATCGATATAAGAAGACCTTTTCCAATATGTTATAATTGTGATATAACTGTTTTTTTTCTTTCCAGCTAGTTGAATTCTTACACATTACTGGATCTCGAAACAAGAAATGTGATCGACAGTTGGATTAGTTGATTGCCAGATGCAAGTTTCAGCAAAAAAAAAGACTGCCAAAGTGTAATTTGACGCCGGAAAAGATTCATGTTCACATAAGTTGTGTGGATCGTTTTTTTTTTTCCAAGTTTACTCGAATGACCTATTTCAAACTTTCAATCTTCTTATATCCGTTTGTGCCTGCAAAAGAAGTGCATCTTTGCAATCGAACCTTATGCACATCTATCGAGGAATGATTTGGTAGCCAAAAAATTATTTCTTTGTGTTCCTAAACTCGATTAGAATGATAAGTGCTGTCAGGTGAGACAAAACTAGCCCTCTAGCAACATATAAATAAGTAAATCTTACCACAAATAATTACCAATAGAAAAATGCTTATAAATGTCTAGTACCTTATCAAAAACTTGGTTCAATCCGTGGAGGTGGAGAAAAATTATAATCAGCTTTATCAGCAAACTCATGTCCTGGACGCCTGAAGTAAATATAGTTCGGCTTGATATCATACCGGTTCATCAACATGTGTTGAAAAGGAAGAGTTGAAATCCAAAAGGATGGATGCGCTACGCATCCTCTCAAGGTCCGTCCACTTTTAGTATCTAGATCAAACTACGAAAACATAAAAACCGGTGGTTCTACCATCTCATAGTTCGAATCCTGAAATGGTGAAAACCTGGAAACCGGTGGTTCCACCATCTCATAGTCCGAATCTCGAATCTTGAAATAGCGAAAACCAGGAAACTAGTAGATCCGCCATCTCATAGTCCGAACAGTGAAATGGCGAAAACCGAGAAACCGATGATTCCACCATCTCATAAGGCGAAAACCTCATTCCACCATTTCATAGTCCGAATCTCGAATCTTGAAATAGCAAAAATCAGGAACTAGTAGTTCCACCTTTTCATAGTCCGAACGGTGAAATGGCGAAAACAGAGAAACCGATGGTTTCACCATCTCATAAGGCGAAAACTTGGAAACCGGTGATTCTACCATCTCATAGTCCGAATCGTGAGATCAGCAATGGAGGCACGTAAAAATCCATCCAATCTTGAAATTTCCGAGGAGATAAGAGTGCCATAACTTTCCGACTCTGGGGCATTACTTTCCGAATTTGTGCCGATAGTCACGGTCAAGATCCAATTTCGTGAAGGCAAGCGAACTTTGTGAATTTGCAAACTGAAGAGGCGGAAGAACTCTGGCCACATGTTCTCGGTTCTCTCATCGTCCGCGAGCATCAACCATGGAAATCGAACCTCTCTTCGAATGCAGCGGCACGCCACGTCGAGCACATTGATCGGAATGCGAGCCAGTGCCCCTCGAAGTTGTCTTGAGCACAGTTCTAGCCGCTCTGCGAGGAGATCGGCCCCATTTTTCACCATTGTTGATTCACGGATTGAGAGAAAGCAGAAGATCGGCGGCCTGTGCACAGAGAGAGACAGAGAGAGGAGGATTTATATGATGCATAATTCTACGAGGTGAGAGAAAATATCTATATATTTGCCACCATTAAAAAGATAGACTCATATCAAATAGGTATCCAAATTCTCTATAAAGAAAAGGAAACAGACTGCTCGTTTGAATTATCCTTATCAGATTACAATTATCTTTCTGGATATATATTACTAAAATGGACAAGTGAGGAATATATCTCGAGCCAAAAGAGAAAATCAAATAATGTAATTTTTCTCGGATTTTAGTATAATGAAGTGAAGAAAATTGCAAACAGACAAACATGTATAGTGAAGTTTGGTTTGTGTAAAAGTGAGAAAATTGCAGGAAAAACGTTTGTTTTAGTAAAAATTTTTTAAATAATATGCCTTTGGACTTATGAAAAAAAAATCAAATTAATTTTGAGCTTGGATATTTATAGTGAGGGATATTTAGTTTCCTTTGTTTCGTTGAGTAATATTATTTTTATTTATTTTGTAGATTCCTTGTTTAGTCGACTATAAATAAGTGATGTAGGCAAATAGCCAAATAAATTATTTCGATAGAAATCGAGAAAGAATTTTTCGTAATCTATTGTTACTCACTACGTTGAGTACGCAACGCAATGGAATTACATTATGCAGTCAACATGGAGAAATAAAGCCCACTTCAAATTTGGGCCGGTCCACATGATAATTGGGCTCGGAGAAGTAAATTTCCAGAATCCTTGGAGCTGGTCTCGTCCAGCCAAATCAGCCCGATCCTCGGGAAGATACCACGGACGATCTCGATTGAGGGGCCTGACAACACGTGTGGGCTTTACTAGGAGATGTCATCCGTTCAGATAAACCGGGCGAAGGTCTACTCGGATTCGAGTTAACCGGAGGAATACCAATTTAGAATTCACCCGATTCAGGGTGAACCGGGTGAACATTCACTCAATCTAGGGTAAGCCGACACCATCCTTTTTTTTTTTTTCAGGACTTTCCTAGTGTTTAACTAAAGAGCACCATATTTTTTTTTTATGATCTTGACGGATCATGTCGTTATTGTTATTATGTCATGTTCCTATTGTCATTGCTACAATCATTATTCCTTTGTTACTGGCCGTTCTCTTTTTCTACAGCTTTCAATTCGTGTTTTAATATCAGTTTGGGCATCTCATTTAAAATTTAGTATAGGCCACATTCAATGTGTGATATTTTCATTCAATAAAAGTAAGTATCACTAATAAACTTTATATAGCTTTATATATATGTCTATAAGGTACAATAATTTTATACTCGAAGATTACTTTCCCATCTTTACGGTGTCTCACTAGATAGCATTTACCATTCTAATTGAGTTTATAAACATAGAAATAAATAAATTTTGGGCTACCAAATTATTCTTCAATTGATGTACATAAGGTTCCATTGAAAAGATGCACTTCTTTTGTGGGCATAAAAAGATAAGAAAATTGAAAGTCTGAAATACGTGATTCAAGCAGACCTGTACTTAGAAAAAAAGATCCACACAATTTATGCGACACGTGAAACTTTTCCGAACCTCAAGTTACACTGAGCGGTCTTTCTTTTCCCGGAAACTTGCATCTGGCAATCAACTAATCCAACTCTCGATCACATGTCTCATTTTGAGATGGAGCAATGTGCAAGAATTCGACTTGCAGGAACAAAAAAAAGAAGAAGCAGTTATATCAGATGATAACATCTTGCGTAGGCTCTGCTTATGTTGATTTTTATCATTTTTTTTTCTTAAAGTTTGCCTCGTCTATTGGTTTGTCTTCATAGCTCATTTTGGTGTTCAATAGCGACTCTTATTGTGTGTTTGTTTCAATGAAATCACAAGATTTGAAAAATATTTCTCAAAAAATAATCACTTATATCACTTACTAGAAAATAATGAATGAAATATATTTTCATCATTCACGAAAATAGTTAGGTATAAATTAATGTCAATGATGTAAATATATTCTGTTGACTAATTTTTTTGAGTGATACAACAAATTATTTTTTAAAAAATATATTTCAAATTTTAAATTTTCGGTGAAATAAACACACTATTAATACAAGCACATATCATGATCATTCCACAAGCAATATTTAAAACATTTCTTTCTTGTCCAAATTTTGTTAAACTAATTTAATTTGTGGACGTTTGTATAAGTCCTATTTGCCAGACGACCACGAGAGATACTTCGCGGACCAACAAACAACATTTGTCATCTTTGTGCTTGGATAGCTAAAATATACTTCTAATACATGTTTGGACCGGTCTTACTTTTACTTCCTATATGAAAAAGTTACCCTCATTTATACAAAAAAGATAAAATAGCTCTCAATCATTCAATTGCAAAGCGATGGCCCCATTTCTCCCTTTTTCTATTTCTTCCTATTTCTATATAAAATCTACTTGTCCTAATGAAGAATTTCACGTTTTTTTTTAAAGTATATTCTTAGATATTCCAATAAATTTTTACATATTCCGTGTAAAAGTAAAAAAAAAAAATTATCTATTCTTTTTCGCTCTTATCTCAAAAGCTCACTTTCTTGGTGATTTTTTATTTTCTTAAATTCATTAGTCTAAAACATATGTCAAGTCTTGTTACTAACTATATTAAAAAATTTATCTCTTTTATTTAATGTTGGTGAGATATTTTTACATAAGCATGTAAGACATTATAGAAATATCTAGGAGTACACTAAAAATATTATGCACGATAAGACATCTTGATTTCTTTTCATAAACACCTTATAGATGATATTAATTTTGTTAATCTAAAATAATGAGATTCACTAGCGTTTTAAAAACAATCTCAACAAAAAAAATCTCATTTTGTGCAATTCTTTTATTTAATTAAATTCCATCTTTAAAATTTTACATTAGAGATGGTAATTGTAATTTTATTTTGGAAACTATTTAAAGTTTTTTTTTTTTTTTTTTTGCTTTATCATATCATCCCTTTATCTGATAAGACAATTTTATAGTGATACACACAACAAAGATGAAAATTTATAAACAAATTATTGTGTTAACAAATTGTCTATGTTAAATTATTTCTAAATTCAGCTCAACAATTTATTCATAAATTTGATTGATAGCGTAGAAATGAAGGAAAATTTCAAATAATGACCCAAAGTGCCATCATTTTCTCAAAAGATGACATGAAGTGAAGTTTGTCTCAAATAAGGACCCAAAGTGCCATCCTTTTTTCAAAAGATGACCTGAAGTAAAGTTTGTCTCAAAGAATGACCCAAAGTAGTCATTTAATCTCAAAGAAGGACCTCACTCGCCAGCCGGTGAATAGATGCATCTTCAATATATATTCCGGTGGCCTGATTATGGTATTTTCGTCCATTTTTTTTTTTTTTGTATTTTTGGTTGCCCTGTTCATCGTCTTCTTCGTCCCCTGTTCACTTCTTCTTGCCTAGATCAAGAACACCGGACTTGGGGAAAGGCTAGCGAGCGCCGGCCACTAGTAAGGGCCAGCGAGGGCTTGACGCCCATCGCCGGCAGCGAGCAAGGACTCCACGCCCATCGCTGACAGCGGGCAAGGGAAATCAAGCCCTCGTTGGCCATGGGGGAGGGGGGCCGTCCAAATCGAGGCCCTACAAGAAGGTCCTCGAGAGCAAAAGGGGTAGTCGAAGAAGTCGTCAATCTAGGAGCGGTGGTGGGAGGAAGGGATGAAGAAAGCGACGCAGGCATCCCAGTCGTAGTCCTAGCAGAAGACGAGGTTGTTGATGGAGTAGCGGGCGGAGGTGGGGGAGGTCGCCCCTCACAGCCATCAGCGAGGTCACCCCTCGCCGACCCTGGGCGAGGGCTCGCCCACCTCACCGGCCACTGATAAGGGCCGACAAGGGCTTGCAAGCCCTCACCCACAGCCAGCGAGGGCTCGATGGCCCTCGCCACCACAACCAAGGCCACCCTCGCTAAATCTGGCGAGGATTAGCCTACAAGCCCTTGCCCACGGCCGGCGAGGGCTTGGTGGCCCTTGCCTACTGCCGACGATGGGCGTCCAACCCTCGCCAACCCTTACCAAAGGCCAGTGCTCACAGGCCCTTCCCAAGTCTGATGTTCTTGAGAAGAAGATGAATAGGGGATGAAGAAGATGATGAACAGTGCCACCATTGACCCCAAAAAAAAATAAAAATAAAGAACAAGACAACTAAAAATTAAAAAAGAAAATTTGACAAAAATATCCCTGATTAGGCTATCGGAATATGCATCGGAGATGCATTTATTCACCAGCCGGCAAATGAGGTCCTTCTTTGAGACTAAATAATCACTTTAGGTTATTATTTGAAACAAACTCCACTCCAGGTCCTCTTTTGAGAAAATGAAGGCACTTTGGGTCTTTATTTGAAACAAATTTCATTTCAGGTCATCTCTTGAGAAAACGATGGCACTATAGGCCCTTATTTGAAAATTCCCCTAGAAATGAACTAGGTTTCTTAGAAATTTATCTTTTCTATGAAACTAATCATTATGGAAATAAAATATGACAACTCATCATTATGGAAATAAAATCTAACAATATATACATGGAAATTTTATGTTTTTGGTTACTAAATCCTATATGGAATCAGGAAAAAACTAAAAAAAAAAAGGGAAAGTAGTTAAATTTGGGGCCAACCACTTTAAATTACAATTGAATGATTAATGCAAATTTTATATTTTTGGTAAAAATTAGGCGAATTTAGTCATATAATGGGTGGAAACAACATAACTTATTTTACCACCGGCCGCGGTGGCTCCGCTGGATAAGGCCCTACTGATCCTCAGCCCAAAGGCGAAGGGTTCAAAACCCAGGGGAGGCGCTAGGTGTATTAAGTGTGAGGTGGTGGGTCCTCCTGCATAAGTGTCACCTGTGAGTTTACGGCGCGGCTGTCGGCTGCAAGCCGGTTCCTCCAGCACCAAAAAAAAAAAAAAACTTATTTTGCCAAATGAAGCTATCTCACCCAATGAAGCCACATTATTTCTCCTCAAATTGATTGGTTTGCATTCTCCAGTGTTCATATTTCAAAAGAAAAACTAAGGTTGCAAATATGAACTCGTCAATAAGACTTTTTGTGTTATTCATGATCATTCCTGCCCTCATACGAGCTTGCTTCAGAGATATATGCTTACTCAGAGAAACCCATGTCCAAATCCACAACAGCTTACCCGAAGGAGTAACGCTTATTGTTCATTGCAAATCCAAAAACGATGATCTCGGCGTTCAGCAAATCCCTCCTGGGGCATGTGGGAATTTCATTTCCGTCACAATGTGTTTTGTAAAACCCTCTTCTTTTGTGGCATGCAATGGCCTGGTCAATTTCACCATTTTGATATATATGATGGGGAAAGAGATACCGAACGATGTTTTGAAAGCTGTAAGTGGGATGTAAAGCCAACCGGTCCATGTCTTTTGAATATTGGATGTGAAAACTGGAATTCCTAAAATTTCCTATGGAAATTTATGCCTATCCTAGTTTGTACCAGTCTGATATTTGGCTATGAATAAGAAGCTCCTCCTTTGGATGCGTGAAGATTTTCTTTTTAAGCTTTCAATTGTTAACACTAGTTAACTCTTACAAGCATTAACAAGAAACTAATGATATTACGGATAACAACTTGTTGTGTAATAGCCTCTTCTTTTGCAGTATGCAATGGTTTGGTCAATATCACTATTTTAATATATATGTTGTGAAAAAGAGATGATGAGTGACCCACTCGTGGGCAGCCGCGTTGGTATTCGTTCTCTCCTGCTTCGATGCGGTTGAGAGTTTTAATCCCCGCGTTGCTATCGCGATTTAAGTGGGGGTCTTTGGTGGTGGGTTGTTGGACCAGATTCCCTCGAGGTATAGTCGTCCAAATAGCTTCGGCGAGGTCCGCCGGTGTTACCGGGCATTGGAGGGTTGTGTGACCCCGATTAGCGTAAGCGAAAGGGGGTTCAGGCGGATCCTCGGTTATTAAAAAAGAAAAAAGAAAAAGAGATGATGAGTGATGTTATGAAAGGTGTAAGTAGTTTGTAGAGTCTACTGGTCCATGTCTTCTTCATAATGAATGTGAAAAATAGAACTCCTAAAATTTCCTAGGGAAATTTGTGCCTATACCAGATCAAAGCTGTTTGAAGTTGGAGATGCAATTCAAACCTATTGAGAAAAGAAAGAATCGAAAAAGTTAGGCATATGTGCGATGGACCCAGGGCCCAAGCAAGACTGACCCAGCTGGAAGTAAATTCCAATTCCACTTCACAGAAGTCACCTTCAAGAAAGGAAATCAAAGATGTTTTTGGCCCAATCCATCTTTGGTGAGCACTTGATTCTGCAACAGGCTCTCGCTTCCCATTTCGTAAATCCTCGATGAGGCATGCTTGCTCTCGAACTCGAACCTCACAAACATTTTCTGAAATGTACTTTGATATGTGTACAGATGTCTAATCATTTGCTTTTGCCTCTGATGCCCATTATATGCCATGGTAGAACCTTGGGAGGATCAGGCCATCAAATGATTTTAACGCGCGTTTATATAGGGTTAGAAGTTTATATTGATTAATAAGTAGGAATCTACGCCTTCCTACAGGGATCTGTGCACCAAATAAAATGGGCTTTTGTTTCATTTCTTGCTATCTAGGCTTTCTCACATAATGGGCCCCCTCTGGTTTTGACCTCTGTCCTCTTACTGTATGCTCTGCATTCCACCTGTGGGGAAGGTCATCTGACTTGTACTTTCTCAGCTTAAGACAAGAAAGGGGGGAAAAATCTTGTATAGATTCTGGATTTCTTTGATTTTGATCTTTCACTTATTTACCTTTATATAAATTGCAGCAATGATTTCACTAACGTCTTCTGCCATACTGCCGCTAGATGTGAAAATTATGTTGTGTCTTGTACTTTTCTTTTTGGGCCACACGGTGTCTACTACTCTTGATACGTCTGTTGGTGGTAACAATATGAGCTTCTACTATAGTGTACCGGGTTCAAGGCAAAATATTATTATGTTGCTCCGCTGGCTATAGTGTCATAAGATTTAAAAGTCAGACAATGCTGTACGGTGGACAGTGCATTGTAATATCTGACTACATTATGTTGCTTCTCTGCTGTTTTTGTCATTTCCCATATGCTCCATTGTGACTTTATATGTTTAACGCTCCGTGTTAAATTAAACAGGAACGATGACTCAAAGATGCAGTTCTTACTGTATTTGCAAAGTAAACAAGATTGTTCCCCATCACTGGTAAGAATTTTATTTTTTTTGGTAGCATCACTTGTGACACACCAACGCAAGATAAATTCAACCAGAAAAGGATCGAATGATTCTAACCGGACGTCCCTGCAGTTTCATTTCTTTAGTGGTGAAAAAAGATCTACGCAAAAGGAAAGCAAACGAGTGGTAGAAACCATGTCATTGGTGAACCACAGGCCACTATCCACTTCTCTAGCCACAAACAGAAGATAGTTTGATGTTTCTCTTCCTACCTCAAGTGCCTCCCGACAACTTGGACTGGCAATTAAGCAGTTGACTGATATTATGGTCGGTCAGAACATCAGTGAAAGCATCATTAGCTCCCACTCTGTTTGAATTCTTTTGGACATACTGTTCAGTGAGAAGAATATTACCGGACAGATTGTCTTTGTTACTGTTTGGGGTTGCTTTATGTTCATAATAGGCCACTAAGCAAGAATTCGATGGGGATGGCCAATGGATCTAGATGGATTTCTACTAGTGTATCTGACAGCGATATGGGATCTACTGATGTGGATTCTTTTCCACACAAGGCTGGTTCTGCTCACCGTGAGGGAAAGGGCATCACCAGCGGAGTGGACAAATTGCACAGCAGTGGAGATACTCAATAAGCTTTCAATGTATTGTGAGATACTGAGCTAACTTACCAAGCTGGTTTTTGCAAGGAAGTGAGTGAGCATAGTAGCTTCACGGTGATTGATTGGTTTTCTGCATTATCTCAGTCAAGAACACCATGGTCAGATTGGTTACTCACTTAAGACAAGCCATGATATGGCCAACTGGGATCTGATTTTATACCAATAACCACACAGAGAAATATTTTCTGAAATAACATGGACATGGAAGGTATATTAGTGCCCTTATTTTGCCCATCCCTCCCTCAGTGGGGCTTCGATGTCACCCTTATTCGTTCTGTTACTTCCTCGTAATGTGCCGGCTTAAGGGTTTTTGCAAAGAGTTCTACATTATCTGTTCTGTTACATTTTCCACCCATTGTTTTATGAGAAAATAGACGACAGGCGAGCGTGCAGAGAGATGCAATTGACCATCTTATTCCTAATGAATAATCTTACAACTGTAAAGATAGATAAGTGCTTCCACATTGAGCTAAAAGAAGTGCCTGGTGTATTGCTTTGATGCACTCAGTGATGGTAATACTATTTCTGTTTGTGGACCAGTTCAAGCCTCTATTGCAGCCAATACATGGGTTGTCAGTGGTGCTCCTCAGACCAAGAGTATGTATCAATTTCCTTTTTTTTCTTTTTCGTGAACAATTTCTAGAGGCTTATTTTGTGCTTGTTTTGAGAACCAAGAATAGTATGAAGTGCCGCTACATCTATATTTGTTTGTTCCTAAAGACATTGTTTTGAGCTTCATATTCTGTGCGTCTAAAATATTTCTATTTAATTTCAAACTACCGGGAGTAAAACATCTAGGGCTAACTCTACTCATTTAATGCTTTTAGGTATTCTTACTTCCCTAAGTTTATCATTGATGCCTGGAGAAGTCTAGAATATTTTGATGGATACTTTGCACGGAGGTGTTCAATTGTGCATCTGTGCCTGTGATTAATATTTTTGTATGCAGAATTGTGCATGGGCACACACAAGTGTGTTTAAACTTTTCAATTCCTAATCACATGATTTGTCTTTTATCATTGTCCTTCCAGAATTGCAAGATATCCTCCCAGGAATAATCAACCAGTTAGGGCCAGATAACTTGGACAACCTAAGGAAGCTGGCTGAACAGTTCCAGAAGCAGTCACCTGGTGCTGCTGCTGCCGCAGGCGCAACTGCAACGCAGGAGGAGGATGATGATGAGGTCCCTGAACTTGTTCCAGGGGAGACTTTCGAGGCTGCTGCGGAGGAGGGTCACAAATCTTAGAGACTCTACATGGATTTTGTGCCTTTCCATATATATTTCGTGGTGTTTAAAATTTTGCCTTCTTCTCTTCGCTCTTCTTACTTTCACATTTTGATGAAGTGTTCTGTGATTGTCATCTCATGATCCTGTGACACACTAATTAGCTAAGTTACTGGAAACTCTAGTTCAAAGCTACTCCCTTTTATCTTTATCAACTTGAGCTTTTCCAGAGGTGCTTTGGAATTTCAAGGATCATGAGCTTGCCAGATTTGCACTGGTTGTTTGAGAACCTCATTGGAACAAAATCGGACCTTGCAGTTTCCCCTCTTTGACCAATAATGAGTTTTGATTTATTAGGATTCTTGTTATGCTACTTTGAGATTGTAGAGCTACCCAATATCAGGACATATATATACACTAGTTGAGAATCTGTTGAGGCTAATTTCCAAATAGGTGGTTGAGGAGGTACCCACTAATGATTGTCCAAAAGGGCCTCAAGTCAGGAATATTCTTGCTTTGCTGTGCCTCTGATCGATGCCTTGTGCCAATTCGTCCATAAGGTGAAGTTGATGACAACCCATTTCTCCTTTGTATATGCAAAGCACTTTCCAATGAGTTTGTTTTAGGGATACTTGGTATGTTATTTTGCGTAGAGGGATGCATATACGGCAATTGTTAATGTTCTGAGCTAAGCTTGTGCTAGTTTATGCGGAAGCAATGTAATCCTCAACAAAGTCGGTCACCGTCTAACAGATTAGAAAAACGATTTCTTTTTCTATTTGCATAGTGCACCGACCCATTAACGTACGACAAAATCCTTTTCCCTCTTGTCGAAATGTTTAACTCGAATTTCTGAGCACTTGAACTGTCAAAAGCGTTCTACCTAATGTTTCTGCGAGCCGAGTTTGACTTCGTGGACATGCAAGTTTTTCGCAGACATCCGTAGCAAATGTCATCTGCACCATGTCAGAAGGCGTACCTAATATTCTCCTCTTTGTCATTCGGTAGAACAGACAACAGAATGTAGCGAAGACGCCAGAAATTACATGGCTTCTTTATAGTGTATGATCTGCGGGTATTGGCCAAGATTTGATTCTGCTCTGTCTACGAAAGAGATGAATCTGCTTCTGAATGCGTGTTGAGGTGAAGGTGAATTGAGAATCAACAGCTCATAAAGCAAAGCTTTTCCGTTTCTGCCGATCCATTTCCCTTTGATACCTTGGAGAATAGTGGGCAATTCCTCAAGTTAGTGGCTCTCCGACGTGGCCTTGGGAATCCATTTCAACAACTTGCCTATACTTTGGCTGGACTCCACTTCATCAATAGTGAGACCCCACTCGGGTCCCATGATAATGTACAATATAAAAGACTGATGTTCAGAGAGTTTCCTGAGTGTTCATATAGCACACGGTCGTCGTTCCACGAGCCTCTTCACCAGCTGGTTCTTGAAATTTGGTTTTCTGGGTGATGTCGCATCCGAGAACTCAGATGGCAATCTTGAAGCGGCGGTCTCCTTCATGCTCCTTGATCACCTTGACGATGATGGCGTGGTTATGGAGTTCTCATGTGGTTCCGAGGGTAGCCGGTTGTGACGGCTTCGACGAGCTCTTTCAACCCAATTGGGCTCCTGAGCACTTCGAGTGTGAAGGGGACCAAACGAAGTTGGCTCTTGATTCTTCTTCTGGTAAAGCCTACCTCTTGCCCTCTAACTCACAGTTCATTAGTCCTCCCAGTTCCAGATTCTTGATTTGATTAAAATTTCGTACTCATACTTTTAGACGATGATTCACAAGGAGACGGTAAGAGCCGGTTCTTTCTTGACTAACAGTCTAAATACCCTTTCTAGCTCAAAAGCAAACTTCGATCTTCAAAGCTGACGCGGAATAAGAACGATACGTATAGAATTCGTGAAGCTTGGTTTTTGTGTTATGTTTGCATTAAAGAATTGAGAAATGACCAACTATGCACAAGAAAGAAACCAACTACTAGTATACTTTGAAGAAACTGAGTTCAAGCGTCGTTGCATTCATATTCAAACTCGACTGAAATTGATACTCTGAGCTTGTTAAGTCCTAAATAGAGCTCCATTGTCTACCATAATCCCACTCTTGAATCGAGAATCGCCGTGGCTTTCTGCAGGTTGTGGGTTTGGGTCCAGGAAGACATACCTGTTCGGACTGACTAGCGTGCAAATTAAGCTGGTCCAAGGTGTTGGGAATAACGGATCCCCGAAAGTCGGATTCGACACTAAATCGAACCCCTAAATCAATGCGGAAGACGAAGCCCGGGAAATAACACGTATCACCGATCGTAAAGCACACCACGGATTCGAGCGTACCTTGTTAGCCACAGATTAGACACCGACGCTGATTAGAGGAAGAAAATCTGGTCCTGTTCGATCCGATGGCGCCTTGAAGGGAAGACGGTGTCGCCGTTTGCTTACTGTTTGTTTTAGGAGGGAGAGAGCGTTGGAGAGAAGAAGACGTACGTTCATTATCCAAAGGTTGTCTTCTCTCTCTCTCTCTCCTCCCTTTTATACCTTCCCCCATCCACGGGCCCTATTCCCATGGGCCGGGCCTTTTGGGCCCAACATGGGCGGACGGGCCTTGTCACGCCCCGATCCTCGGGCACGCACACATCCTTCTCTCTTGGTCGATTTTATAATGCGATATCCCAGGACTAGTATCGCCGACCCTTTCTTTTATTAAGCACATGTGGAAGCAGTTATAAATCCCCAGACAATAAAACAATGGGATAGAAAAGCAGGGTCATATTTTTCATATTGAAATTTATAACCAAACTTTTATACAAAACACAAATCACTTCATAACTATTCACATCAAAATGGAGATCTCAAAAGAAGATAGGATCTCAATCCATCCAGAGCCATACTCAAGGCCCATCTCGGTATTATCTTCTTCTTTCAAAATCCTTCCCTTCAAGTTTCACCTCCAAGATCTCCTTCCCAGACTTCTCCTCCTCAGCTCCTTATCGGGTCCTGAAATGTTTTTCCCCAAACTGGGATGAGACTACGTCTCAGCGAGTTCTACCCCACTAAGCCCGATTAGTAAACCACTATACTATAGGCTGCCTATACACGCACAGGGCAGAAGACATACCTTGGCATCAGATCTCACCTGCAAGTCAGTACAATTCATAATAGGCACCCAAGCAATCATATCGCTGATCGAAGCATCGATCAAATCGACCTAGTCGATTAAATGCCAACAAGACCACTCACGGTCATTTCCATTCGGTCAATCAATTCACAACATCAAATCAAAACAATAATCAATCGACCTCGTCGATTACATGTCAACAATGACCCTTCCCGACCAATTTAATTCAATCAGTCACTCCAGGACAAACAAATCAAATCATAACGATGATTTCATCTATACTTGATAATTAATCTCAACATTCCCATTCAACATTCCCACTCAAATATAGGCTCAAGGCGCTAGAGGTGACCCCAGCACGAAGTCTCGTCATCGTGCGGCACTTAGTCCTTGACCACAAATAAGATAGTATAAGGCGCTAGAGGTAACTCACACGAAGTCTCGCTATCGTGCAAAGTACTTAGTCCTTCACTACAAAGGCAATAGTATAAGGCGCTAGAGGTAACTCACACGAGACGTAGCACTTAGCCCTTTACTATGCATTACAATGCTGCAAGGCGCTAGAGGTAATTCCCATGCGACTCAGGTCGCCATGTAATACTTAGTCCTTGACTACAATAAGCAATGGTATAAGGCGCTAGAGGTAACTCACACGAAGTCTTCTGCGGTGTAGTACTTAGTCCATTACCTGCTCATGATCCATTGGTTCCCTTCAACACAACACACATCACCTCAACTTCCAATAATCATCTTGCTTCAACTATAAGCCAACACCCGATTAATCCCTCACGGTCCAATGACATTGTACCGCGCATTTAAAATCCTCAATTCAAATAATGTCGTGGCCTAAGTTTTTGTATTAAAAATACTCGATAAAATATCGTGCGTGACCACACGGCTGGCCTTAGCCAAAATATAATATTATCCTTTCCATAACTCCCACATTTTCTGTAGTCCGCTCAAATAGATTTGGCATTATCAACCGATGCCTGGTTATTTTTCAATTAATAACCAACGATTTTCCAATTAAAGAATAATTCCCAACCTTCGCAAATAATTCAATTCAACACAAAATAAAGCTCCATTAAATAAATGGACTTCACCACGACGATCGCCACGAAATTTCGGTCGTCGACTAACCAACTTTAATTTCCGAAAAATAAATAAATACTTAATTAATTTCGAAAATTAATAATTAATTGCAATAAATCCAATTTAGCTCAAATTAAAGCCCAATTGAATAAACGGGCTGCACCACGATCATCAGCATAAAAATTCGGCCACTAGCCATCCAAGTTGAATTTCCGAAAAATAAATCATTAAATAATTAATTTCAAAAAATAATATTTAAATACAAGAAATTCAATTTAACTTAAAATAAAGCCCGATTAAACAAACGGACTTTGCCACGGTCATCAGCATAATATTCCGGTCACTTTGGCCATCACTGTTGAATTTTCGGAAAATAAATAAATAATTAATTAATTTCGAAAATTAATATTTAAATGCCAAAAATTCCACTTAGGCCCGACTTATCAAATTGAAGCCCGATTAGGGGTCGGAAAATTCCCGAGATGCTTCCAACAATTAGTAGACCACGTCTACTTGCTAATTGCACAATCAATTTATTTAAATCACATCATAATTAACTAATAATTGCTAATTTATTCTAATCTAACAACCTAAATACAATTAATTAAAACTAAACCAACCTTAAAGCATAATTAGCCAACTAATCCAAGATTAGTGAGATTACTCACCAAATCGCGTGCAAATCGGATCAATCCGACGGCGGCGACGCGAGGAACGATTCTTCCCAAAGCACCGCTCGGGTTCGGGGCCGGAAACGGCCCAAAAGCGAGCCCGAAGATGCTGAAACCCACTCCGTGGGTCTTGGTGGTCGGGGCTGAACGGAGCCGCTCCGGCGGCTAGGGCGGCGAGGGGAAGCCGGCGGAGGGCGAGGGGTCGCGGGGTGGTCCGGCGAGGTTGGGCGGTGGCCGGAGGTGGCTAGTCGGTGGCTGGTCGGTGCGGAAGAGGCGAAATAGGGCTGGGCCGAGCTGGATCGCACGGCCCGGGCACGCGCGACGGCGGGGACGGGGCGGCGAGCGGCGGGCGCTTGGGCGCGGGTGGCGGCGGGACAAGCGGTGACGGCCGAGGGGCGAGCTGGTTGGGTTCGGCTTCCGGTTTTCGCTTGCTGGACGTGCGGAGGAAGGAAGAAGAAGAAGAAGAAAAAGAGAGAGAGAGAGAGAGAGAAGGATATGCATTGACCGGTCAAAGAAAGAGAGAGGGAAAGTGAGCGGTGGGGAATTCGCACGAGGGGGAAAAGGGAGAGGAGAGAGGAGAGAGAAAGAAAAGAAAGAAAAGAAAAGAGAGGGGGAGAGGGAGGAAAAAGAAAAGGAAATGCATAATTCTTTATTTCAATTTTCCTTTTCCTTTCTCTTTTCTTTTGGGCTTCAATTTTTCTTCCGATAATTTCTTTATTGAAATTTCGGACCCGTCAATAAATTGACGAGCGATGAGATAGGATCCTTAAAATAAGAATTATGACGCGCTTAAAATTCGATTCCCGAAATCGAGTTCAATTTCGTGGTCAAAAATCAATCATACGTGATTTTAGCTCAATCCAACCAATTAGGTAGCTTTTAGGGATTTTACAGCTGATACATCCCTTAACGGCTTCACCCAATAGGTTAGTTAACTCATGAGTGATCAGCTCGAGAAAAAAGAGTCATAGGCACGTCGACGAAATGCCCATTTCACTTTATCGAAACGGGGTCGAATTTCAGGATGTCACAGGCCTTAAGCCCATCACCAATTAAAACCATCACAAGGCGATTCAGCCGGAACAGTAACGGCATTCTACGTATGCAACCATCCCTACTCTATATCTGCAATCATAAAGTGTGTCCGAATTCCGGTATGTAAAAACTCACAGATGAAATACCGCTGCAGATGTCTTCGGACGGGCCCAACCATGATGAGCTTGACTTCGAGTTTCTGGGAAACCTATCCGGAGAACCTTACCTTGTACAAACCAACGTCTATGTCAACGGCACCGGAGATAGAGAGCAAAGGCACAGTCTTTGGTTCGACCCTACCACGGATTTTCACACCTACTCTTTGTTCTGGAACCGGCGTTATATCACGTACGTCGTCTAATAACTCTATAAAAATAGAGTTATTTTACCTATTTTAGGCAACAATTAATGCATTATCTATGAGAAAATATTTGAATTTCCTTCTGATTATTTAAATTTTCCTTGTTTATGCAGAATAATGAGATATGGAGAAAATAAGGAAAAGAAGGGCAATTATCAGGAATTCAAATAAAAGCAGCGATGGAAGATGGATATCAAATCATGAAATTCTTGATTTTGTTCCTTAATGTTATCTACAAGTAGATATTTTAGATTTCCTATAAATAGGAAGAGAGAGCAGCTAGGGTTTTGGGGGGTTAAATTGTTTTTCATTCTTCTGAGAGTTTTTCAAGTATTTTGAAGAGAAGACAAAAGTGGTGATAGAATTCTCGTCCTTTGATTCAAGATGCTGGGTTTGATCTATATTTCTATTTTTATTTCTTATTCTACTATGTTCTAATTTTCTTTTGTTAGGGCTACGATGTAGCCTAACCATGATGATATGAATTTTATGATTTTTATGTTTTACAATTGATTTCATTCATGTGAGTTATATATTATTGCGTTTACTGCTTTTGAGTGACTAGCCACCACTTGAATGATCTGATGTGCATGTTTGAGACTGAGAGGTGATAATATGCAATTGCTCATTATAATATATAACCATGAATTAAACGTGGATAGAAATATACCGCGTTATTTGTGTAGCTTTCGGTGATAAGATGATCCAAAAGACTCATTGTAAACCGAGAATATTCATAGTTTTTAATGCACTCATGTTTATTTTAATTCACATAGAGATATGGTGGATTAATAAGCTGAGTAGGTTTGCTATACCTAGAGATAGGATAGTAAATAGATTAGGAAATTCTGCTATCACATGTTTGATATCGTTCTTGTATTCACAACAATCTAAAATTCATATCTAGTGGTTATGGTGAAATCGGATGCTCTAACATATTTATCTGATTGATTTTACTGCATTTAGTCTTCAATTTTTGTTTTTAATTTATTCTAAATTATATTTTGATTTGTTAGATAAATTTTAGAATTAATCTATTTTAGTATTTAATTAGTTTATTAAATCTTCGATCTCCGTGGGACGATACTTTTTCTCATCATTATATTACTTGTTCGATACGTGCACTTGCGTTTAGAATTTTATGACCATCGTCCTTTATTTTCCTTCCTAGTTCTCTTTCTCGATAAATAGTTATTTTGCACGCGCTTCGTACGTTTTCATTGCTTGCTTACGCTGGAATTCTTGTCGATCGACATAGGTTTCTGGTCGATGGAATTCCTATAAGAGTGTTCGCGAACAAGGAAGAGTCACACGGCGTGCCATATCCGAAGAACCAGCCTATGCGAGTCCTTGGTTCGGTGTGGAACGCGGACGATTGGGCTACGCAAGGAGGGAGGGTGAAGACGAACTGGAGCCATGCGCCTTTTGTCTCTTCGTTCAGGGCCTTCGACATCGACGCCTGTGAGCTGTCGCCGGAGACAGCCGACGTCACGACCAAGTGCGGGCAATTAGGGCGATACTGGTGGGACAGGCCGTCATTCAACGAGTTAGGCCGGCGCTGGAGCCGACAACTGAAGTGGGTGTTGGAGAAATCTTCTTGAAGTGTTTTGAAGTTGACAAATCGTTTCTATCAGTCTAGTCTGAAGGCTTGCAGACTCTGCTATTTAAAGTCCGAAGACCTTGAGACAGCCGGACTCAAGACTCAAAGTCTATCCTCATTGTGATCACTAATCCGTTGAAGAAAGGTTATCCAGAACTAGATGTTTCGTTGAGGATTTAACCTTATCAACTGGAGAAGATCTCTTGGCTGGAGAAGACATAAACGGAGTCCTTTGATTGATCGAAGATTGATTCTATAATTGAAGATCCGGTGATTGCCTAAATATTATTGGAAGGTTCTGCTTATGGAAACCGAGATCCTGATTGTATGGGCGAACAGGATTGATGGGCTATCAACACGTTCCTTTAATAGCTTGAACAATCTTCCTAATTGATTCCGTCCAACGGGTAGATTGGAGGAATTCCTTTGGTAAGTGCCAACGGGTATGATGGCATAAAGGAGTATATAAGGAAGACTGTCTTAGTTGTTCAAGGTGTGCGCGATAGAAGAATTCCAAAGTCTGAAGCTCCTTTTCGTTTAGACAAATCCTTTGAGCGAATACTTGTATACGAAAGAGAGAGTCTATATTTGTGAGAAATCTTGAGGAGGTGTGGTAGAACATCTACACTGTAGAATCAAGGCAAAGCTGTGTTGTAACCTCTCTCTTGTTCATAGTGGAATCCAGCCAATAGGCTGTCAGTGAAGAAGAGTGGACGTAGGCTTGATATAAGCCGAACCACTATAAACCGCGTGTTAAATTTTCTCTTCTCTCAAGTCTTACTTTGATTATCGTTTCCTTCAACTATCTAGTATTGTGCAATTGTTTTGAGAAAAATTCTTTATATACCTATTCACCCCCCTTAGGTACTCATACTAGCAATATCAATTGGTATCAGAGCCTGTGTACTTACTTTATTTGAAGTGTTTTACTTCGTAGTAAAAGATCCATGGCTAGTATGCTAGCACCAGGGCTGATGGAAGGGCAAAGCAATACCAGACCACCCTACTTTGATGGAAAGGATTACAACATCCGGAAGAACAAGATGAAAGCTTTCCTTCGATCAAAGGATCCTCCGGAATGGGACGTTGTAGAAAAAGGAATTACTCCTACCATCGCATCAGTCTCGAAAGAGGAAAAGAAACTAATGAAACCAGCGGAATGTCTCAGGAAGAAATAATCAAGAGACAAGCACTCGATGCAAAAGCAATTTACTCCTTATATTGTGCTTTATCACCAACTGAATATAATAGAATATCTTCTTGTGGTACAACAAAAGAAGTTTGGGACAGATTGCATATCACTTATGAAGAAACAGATTGAGTGAAGGAAACTAGAATCAACATTCTTCTCGGTCAATACGAAGCCTTCAGAATGAAACCAGGAGAATCTATATCTGACATGTTTAGTCGTTTACGAGATATTGTGAATGGTCTTGAAAATCAAGGTCAACCAACTTCGATCCCATGAAGGTAAACAAGCTACTGCGTGGACTCTCCAGGATTGGAATCACATAAAGACTTCGATAAGAGAGACTCAAAGAATTATGCCACTATCGTCGACGAGCTAATTGGAACTCTTCAGTCTTATGAAGTGGAACGGATCAATGAAGATGAAGATCCAAAAGGTAAGAAATCCATTACATTAAAATCAAATGATGATTCGATGATACATTGAAGAAGATTTGGACGATGAGGAGCTTGCTCTCATGATAAGAAGATTCAGAAAACTGAATAGAAAAGGAAGAAGGTTCAACTCAAAGAAACAAAGCTTTCAAAGACAGCAGACCAAGTCTCGTTGATGATGAGGAACCAAATAAAGACATAGTCTGTTTTGAATGTAAGAAAAAGGGACACATCAGACCAATTTGTCCTCTTCGAAGAAGAAGAAAGGAAAAGCTGAAAGATTTCGAAAAGCTCTCAAAGCAAAACGGGAGTGACACGAGTGTGAAGAAAGTGATAATGAATATGCCAATCTATGTCCGATGGCACAATCGACTCGGACTGGATCGACTCGGACGGTGAATTTGAGGCAAGTAATATTAAAATTCCTGTCAAAGTTTCTAAATATATTGATGAATTATGTTTTAGTCTTAAGACTTATCTCAAAAGAATTTCTGAACTGAAAAAGGAAAACTCAGCTCTAAAACAAAAGGAAAATGTTTTAGTAGAAAGAGTTAAAAGTCTAGACTTGACTGTTTTCACTCTTAAAGAAAATGAAGATAATCTTTTAAAAGAAAATGCTTTTTTAAAAACAGACTTATCAAATATCTCAAAGAAATTTTCAATAGGGTCCGAAAAACTTGAGAAAATTCTTTCAGCTCAAAGACCTTACTTCAATAAGTCCGGTCTAGGAATGTCAGAAGAAACAATTTCCCTGATTGATTTTCCTAAAGTAAAAGAAAGAATTAAGAAAAGACTCTCTAGAGAGGTTTACAAAAATCACTTCAAGAAAGTTTTTGTAAAATCTGTAGGTAGAAATGCTCTAAAATGTTCAAAATGCAACAGTCCGGATCACTTTGAAAAAGAGTGTCCTATGGTTTGGAAACCTGTTAAGAGAATATGGGCTAATACTGCTTATGTTACTAACACCAAAGGACCCAAGAAAGTTTGGGTACCAAAGAAAGCTTGAGACTCTTTTTTAAATGCAGGTCACCGTCAAGAAAAAGGTAAAGTGGTATCTTGACGGTGGATGCTCAAGACACATGACGGGAGACTCAAATTGTTTTATAAAGATTGCTCAAGTGAATGGTGGAAAAGTTTCATTTGGAGGAAACAAAGCAAAGGGAGTATTGTGGGATTTGGAACTGTGAAAATTGGAAATCTCACAATAAGTAATGTTTCCTTAGTGGAAGGACTCAATTACAATCTTCTCAAAGCATTAGTCAATTGTGTGATACCGGTTTCAAGATTTTTTTCAAGAAGGAATATGTTCGGAATCGGTAAAGACTCTACTCGAGTCTTTCATGGGTCGTAGACATGGAAACATTTATCTTCCGGATGTGAAACCAAATGAATCGCAATGTTTTATCTCAATTCAAGACGAAGCAAGCTTATGGCACGAAAGCTTGGTCATGTCAACATGAAGCAATTAGCCAAAATCTCATCAAAGCAGCTTGTTCGAGGACTACCCAAATTACCTTATCAAAAGACTGATCCATGCACTCCATGTATTCGGGAAAGCAGGTAAGAAATTCATTTAAGCCAATAAATCATGTCTCTACTAATCATGTACTACGTTGCTGCATATGGATCTCTTCGGACCAACCAGAACACGAGTATTGGAGGTAAGAAATATTGCCTAGTAATTGTGGACGATTACTCCCGTTTACTTGGGTATATTTCCTTGCAAGTAAGTCTGAAACCTTCTCGTATTTTGAAAAGTTTGCTAAAAAGGTTCAAAATGAAAAAGGATGTGTTATCTCAAGTATAAGAACAGATCATGGAGGTGAATTTGAAAATCAAGACTTTACAAAATTTTGTGATGAATCTGGCTTTAATCATGTGTTCTCCTCTCCATATACTCCTCAAAGCAAAATGGAGTTGTGGAAAGAAAGAAAACAGATCTCTTCAGAAATGGCTAGAACTCTTTTAATTGAAAGCAAGATTTCTTCATGATTTTGGGCTGAAGCTGTTTCAACAGCATGTTATATCATCAATAGAGTCTTCTTAAGACCTATTCTAGAGAAAACCCCTTACGAATTGTTCAAAGATAAGAAGCCTATTGTTTCATACTTTCATGTATTTGGTTGCAAATGTTTTATATTGAAAAATGCAAAAGATCGAGTTGGTAAGTTTGAAGAAAGATCGATGAAGGTATCTTCCTTAGATATTCTACATCAAGCAAAGCCTTCGAGTCTATAACAAGAAGAGCCGTCGTGGAGGAGTCAATGAATGCCAAATTTCAAGACTCAACGCAAGATGAATCAAGTCGACTCATCAAGAAGAGTCCGAACCTGCTCCGATCTTCCAAAGCTTACAACTCAAGAAGCATCTCAAACTCGGAAAACCAGCTTCAAGATGTTCGTGAAGATCCAAACAAAGAAAGAGATCATCAACGGACAGATCAACGAGTAACCGGAAGCATAAGTCCGGTCATCCCAAAGATCTTATAATCGGCGAAATGAATGAAGGAATTCGCACCCAGATCCAAAAGGCAAGAAGAGTCTAGTGCTCGGCTCTCGTTTCGAAATTGAACCAAAAAGCATAGAAGAAGCTTTATCGATGAAAGCTGGATTGAAGCTATGCAAGAAGAGCTCAGACAGTTTAGCATTAATGATGTCTGGAAGTTGACATCCAAACCAAAAGGTAAAACTGTTATTGGAGCTAAATGGGTGTTCAGAAACAAGATGAATGAGAAAGGAAAAGTTGTACGAAACAAAGCAAGACTCGTGGCCAAGGGATATACGCAAGAAGAAGGAATAGACTATGATGAGACTTACGCCAAAAGTAGCAAGGTTAGAAGCTATTCGACTATTACTTGCGTTTGCTTGTTATAAGAATTTCAGGTTATTCCAAATGGACGTCAAAAGCGCCTTCCTAAATGGAGTCATCCAAGAGGAAGTTTATGTGGAACAACCACCTGGGTTTGAAGACCCAAAGAAGCGGACTCGGTCTTGACCGAAGAAGGCTCAGTATGGTTTAAAGCAAGCACCTCGAGCTTGGTATGACAGATTAAGTAAGTTTTTAATACAAAATGGTTTTGTCAAAGGTAAAGTGGATACTACTTTATTTATCAAAAAAGAGAACAAAAGTTTCTTACTTGTTCAAATATATGTGGACGACATTATTTTCGGATCTTCTAATGAAAATATGTGCAAGAAATTTTCTAAGTCTATGCAGGATGAATTTGAAATGAGTATGATGGGAGAGTTAACATTCTTTCTTGGTCTTCAAGTAAAACAATTGAAGGAAGGAACCTTTATTTATCAAGAAAAATATGTTAATGATCTTGTCAAAAGATTTGGACTGGAAAAGTGCAAAAAGACCGACATACCGATGTCAAGTTCTTTGAAGATAGACAAAGATGAAGAAGGGAAGAAAGTTGATCAAAACTGTACATGAGCATCATTGGTTCACACCTTTATCTTCGCTTCTAGACCCGACATCTTGTTGAGTGTTTGCATATGTGCTAGGTTTCAATCGGATCCTAGAGAATCCCATCTCAGTGCTGCGAAACGCATCATTAAATACGTTGCTTCATCATCAAGCATCGGTCTTTGGTATCCTAAGAAGGGAGACTTTAATCTTCTGGGATATTCAGACGCAGATCTGGCCGGTTGCAGAGTTGATAGAAAGAGCACTTCGGGAACTTGCCAGTTGCTTGGAAGCAGGACAGTGTCTTGGTTTTCAAGGAAACAAAGCATTGTGTCTCTTTCAACAACAGAAGCAGAGTATGTAGCCCTGGGAAGCTGCTGTTCGCAAATTCTATGGATAAAACAACAGCTAAGAGACTTTGAAATTGAAGACTCGTGCACGGAGATTAATTGCGACAACACCAGCGCTATCAACCTCACCAAAAATCCAATTCTCCACTCAAGAGCAAAGCATATAGAGATTCGACATCACTTTATAAGAGACCATGTTCAAAATGGAGATGTTTCAATTCAATTTGTTGACTCAAAGAATCAAGCGGCGGATATATTCACAAAGCCTTTGGAGAAAAATCAATTTGAGTCTATACGCTCCAGACTCAACATTTTGAGGTATGAGGATATCAAAGTCTAAAGACTTTCAGACTCAAATTACAAGACTTTATCTGAAAGACAGTCTTGGTACGTCCGTCAGACTGTAAGTCTTTCTCTCTTGAATCTCAACTTCAAAAGGTACGATTGTCGATCATTTGTGTTTAAATTGTTGCTATATTTAATTGACGTAAATATTGCATCGTTTCATTTTCAAAAGGGAAGTTATTTTTTAAATGGCTATTTTTGCGGAAAAAGACAGTTATTTTGAAAAGGCATATTTTTATTTCATTTATGACGGTTCGTTTATCCCTCTTTTTAACCGATCGTGAACTGTCGATTCCTCTTCACTTTTCTCTCAAAAACCCTAGAAAGCATCGATCCTCCATTCCCGTTTGTCTTCTTCGTTTAATCCTCAAAAGTTGTCATCTTTCCGGGAAAGTCAAGCAAGGAATCTTCCAAAACCGAGAAAGATGTCATCTTCAAGAAAGTCTTCGAGAATTGCAAGCGGGGACCACGGCGGATGAGTGAGGGGCCTACGCACTTCGATCTTCTTGCGAAGATGAAGTGACTCCGAACAGCAAGCGAGCCCACAACATTCTCAACAGCGTCATTCTCCTCCATCTAGTCCTCAAGGCGTTGATCATCAACAACGGGAAGAAATCATCGAGGATGCACCGTAAGAGTTCAAAAGCCCGCTTATATTTACCGGTTATATCGTGCCCTAAAAGGAATTCGTACTCCTTTGAACTACATTGATGATTTTCTTAAAGACAAAGGACATGGGAACAAATATATCTTTCTCCAAAAAATGGAAAGTTTGGGAATTGCTCGAAAAGGGGTGGCTGAGGAAACCCTTGCAAATATCCCAAGTGATCCTCGTGACTGGGGGCCGAATCCTGTAGATGGGAATGATGATGATAAATTATACAGTCAATTCCAACCGAAAATGGGTGTTGCGGTTGATAATCAAGGAAAAATGGGAGATTTGTTCAGATCAAAGGAGCAAAAGGATCGTACTCGAAATTGCTGAAGCGTGGGGTAATAAACCCTAGGAGTGTAGATTTTTATTTTCTGGATCTTTGTGAATATGAACTTGAGGGAAAAGTTCAGTTATCTTCAACTTGAAAAGTTCTGCTCTGACTCCACAGAGGCCTATGCTGAATTAACTGCATATTTCTATTCAAATCTAAGCTTTTTGGATGCGAATAGATTCTCGTTCAGCGTTAAAGACCAAGATTATGTTGTGGATATGAATATCTTTGCGAGATGTGTTAGAAGTCGAAAGAGGAAGATATCAGCCAATCAAAGTTTCCATTGCTCGGGCCACTCTTGAACCGGTGAAGGACGGGAGAACAGATGAAAAGATCACCTACTTAAGGATGGGTGCATTCAACATCTTGCTTCACAAGATTGTGATTAATTGCCTCCGACCGAAATCAACTTCCAAGACCGATGTTTCAAGTTCGAGGCCAAGCGATGTATGCTATTCTCTTTGGAAAAAGGTTTTCTCTCCCTCACACCGTGATGTTTCACATGTATAGAGCAATGATGAAGGACAGAGGTCAACTCCTTACCCAAGCCTTGTTACGAAGTTGTTCGGACATCTCGAATATTCAGCCTCCACAAATCTTTTATGTTCGACCATGCGATCATATGGTGGTAGGTTTGAAAATGGTGACCAAAATGCGTCTCGAAGGAACCGAGCAAGGAGTTGGAGAAATTCAAGGAGAAGACTCCCGCAAAATCTCATCAAATATCTTCTCGCAACTAAAAGAAAAGGGAAGGAGCCCATGGTTGCTCCATCCAAGAGAAGAAGAGCTCTCCTTGTTGAGGATGAAGATGATGAGGAAGACATCACCATCTCGCATTGGCTTTGAAGAATTTAAGTCGTCCTGTTCCACGTAAAGAATCGGAGCAAATGACGAAAGAAGCGAGAGGAGAAGGAAGAAGAAGAAATAGAAGCTGAAAAAGAAACAGAGGAGGAAAGACTGAAGAAGAAAGAAGAGAAGAAGGAGAACCTGAAGAACACTCTTCTCCACCGTAGGCATGGAAACGGGGAGATCGGGAGAAAGGAGTGAAGTCTTCATGTCCCGATGCAAGTGAAGGAGTCGGTCGCTCACCAGCAGACCTGAGGATGTTTATGCATCTCAATTTCCAGAAGAAGGTCATGAAGTTTCATCGCCAAACCTGCAAGATTATGCGATCTACCATCATCTCGCATTTACTCCATCGATCGAGTCGAAGCAAGTACTCAAACCGATAATGGAGCAGATTTTCGCAAAATCATGGATATTCTTTTGGAGATGCGAGGTCAGATTTATGCCTTGGGATGCGAAGTTCAAAGCTTGAAGAATGAAGGTCAAGCTTCTTCCTGTTCATTGAATGATAAAATGCAAGCCCTCTCTATTCAGAATCAGGCCAATGCCAAAAGTGAGGAGATTGCACAACTAAAAGAAGACTTTAAAATGCTGGAAGGCATCGTTCAGTCTATGGAAGATTTCCAGCTTGTCCGCGTTCCCAAGCAATCTTAACTTCATCTCATCCTTTTTAATGATGACAAAAAGGGGAGAGATGCAAGATTTGATCAAAAACCTTTCATTCAACTTTTAATTGTTTGTTGGATTGTTTTGTGGTTTGAATCTGTTTGACTTTGGTTTGTGTCTGGATGAGAATTGAACTAGACTTGGACTTGACTGCTTCTATTAACTAATATTGATATCTTATGGATGGCTTCATCATATCTTGGACTAACCTATTTTTGTGGTTGCAGATTCTAGTGTTATTCTGTTAAGACATTTACCTCTATAAGATATGCATATGTGTTTGAGAAATGTTTTGCGGGTCAAAGATATCCAAATCTGCAGGAAAGTTTTGTCACCATCAAAAAGGGGAGATTGTTGGAGAAATCTTCTTGAAGTGTTTTGAATTTGACAAATCGTTTCTATCGCCTAGTCGAAGGCTTGCGACTCTGCTATTTAAAGTCCGAAGACCTTGAGACAGCCGGACTCAAGACTCAAAGTCTATCCTCATTGATCACTAATCCGTTGAAGAAAGGTTATCCGAACTAGATGTTTCGTTGAGGATTTAACCTTATCAAGCGGAGAAGATCTCTTGGCTGGAGAAGACATAAACGGAGTCCTTTGATTGATCGAAGATTGATTCTATAATTGAAGATCCGGTGATTGCCTAAATATTATTGGAAGGTTCTCGCTTATGGAAACCGAGATCCCGATTGTATGGGCGAACATGATTGATGGGCTATCAACACGTTCCTTTAATAGCTTGAACAATCTTCCTAATTGATTCCGTCCAACGGGTAGATTGGAGGAATTCCTTTGGTAAGTGCCAACGGGTATGATGGCATAAAGGAGTATATAAGGAAGACTGTCTTAGTTGTTCAAGGTGTGCGCGATAGAAAAATTCCAAAGTCGAAGCTCCTTTTCGTTTAGACAAATCCTTTGAGCGAATACTTGTATACGAAAGAGAGAGTCTATATTTGTGAGAAATCTTGAGGAGGTGTGGTAGAACATCTACCTTTGTAGAATCAAGGCAAAGCTGTGTTGTAACCTCTCTCTTGTTCATAGTGGAATCCAGCCAATAGGCTGTCAGTGAAGAAGAGTGGACGTAGGCTTGATATAAGCCGAACCACTATAAACCGCGTGTTAAATTTTCTCTTCTCTCAAGTCTTACTTTGATTATCGTTTCCTTCAACTGTCTAGTATTGTGCAATTGTTTTGAGAAAAATTCTTTATATACCTATTCACCCCCCTCTAGGTACTCATACTAGCAATATCAGTGGGTACGTAAGAAGTACTTGGTCTACGACTATTGCGAGGACAAGCCCAGGTTTTCTGAGCTTCCTAAGGAATGTGTGGGGTAGCATTGGCGACATGTCTGTCAAGTTTTATGTACAAGCTACTCCTACTCATAAACTGACAGCTTTAATCCTGCGCACCGTGCGAGCCTAATAATTAGTGTAACTTTTAAGATTCAAGGTCTGATCTTAACCTCAATCTGAGAAATTAATTTGCAATGTGCACAAGATCAATATCGACCGAAGAGCTCGTGTCAGCCCCTATTGGAACTGATGAATGAACTCCACTCCATGAGCTCCACTGCACCATTCTAAGAGACTACAATGATTTGAGCAGTAGTACTATGAATCAAATGAGAACTCTTCCGATGTTTTCCGTCTGGCCGAAGTTCTATCAGTGATTCAAGTAAATAACTGGATGACTAGAAGTGTCACCTATCTTCAAGTATCCATGGCCAAATCTTACAAGAGCAGATCAAGGCAGTTGATCTAGACGTAAAAGCATCACCCGTCTTCAACGATGTCACTAGTGTGATTCAAGTCGTGAACAAACCTTTAAACGACTACACATTTTATATTAAGACATTCCTTGCTACTAGTATGTTGGTGGGTCCTTCGTAACGAGCTCATCAATCTCAAACTTTCAGACTATGAGTGGTACATGATAACTACTACTTAATCTGACATTTCTTAATGAGTATTGGGTATTTTAGTTTTGTTTATAAAGAGTCGCTAGAGTTGATTGTTTTTTCTAATCATTTTAAAAAATAAAGGTAGATAATTTTTATCCTATTATTATATACATGTATTATGTAAATTATTTGTCGAAATAAATTATGTCAATTGTTGATCTGACCAAAAAAAAAAACTGTATTATTGTTAATTGTTTATCTCTCAAAAAAAATAAAACTGTATAATCGTTTTTCAAATGGTTGACGCTGCGGAGGTCAACCAAACAGCATATGCTTTCAGCACAGTGCGTTGACTACCCCGAGGCCGATTGGTCTGTGACACACCACCAGCGTCGCCTGGAGGGAGAAGGAGACGATGGAGCTCACCTTAATCTCTCCCCTCAACCGCCCGCTCTCCCTCTCTCGTCCCAAACGGTGCCGCCGCCCCGCCGCCACCGCCGCCCCGCCGCCGCCGCCGCCTGGCGCGCGGCGGGCTCCTCGCCGGAGCTCTCCGAGGTCAAGGTCTGTACCAACCGCACCTGCCGCAGGCAGGGCTCGTTCCAGACCCTAGAGGCCCTCTCCGGCCTCGCCCCGCCCGGCGTCGCCGTCAAGGCCTGCGGTTGCCTGGGCCGGTGCGGCTCCGGCCCCAACCCCGCCCTCCTGCCCGAGGGCGTCCTCGTCAGCCACTGCGGCACCGCCGCGCGCGCCGCCCAGATCTTTTAGAGCGACGACGGCGGCGGCGTGCTGAGGAACCTGGAGGCGCTCGCGCTGAGGAAGAGAGCCGAGAGCGAGCTGGAGAAGGGGAATTTCTCCGACGCCGAGGTGCTGCTGACTCAGGTAGGTTCCGGTTGGCGCGCGTTTTGCTGTAATTCGGTGGTTTTTAGTGCTCTGCGGGAATGGTCGTGTGTTGTAGGTTAATTGGTGGTTGAATTGGGTTGGTTTTTTTTTTTTTTTGCTTATTTTGGAGCATTTGTGCTGATAGAGATTAGAGAATGAGTGCATTGATGGTGCCTTTTGAAATTATTGAATAGACCGTGGCTGGTCCGACGAAGGAGATGGAGGAATGGTAATTCATGGTGTTTATTTCTTTGTTTCGCAGGCTATAACAATGAGGCCATGCGGTGGGATCCATGTGATGTATAAAGACAGGTTGGTACGTCAATTCCTGTCATCTGAGGTTGATACAGTTTCTGCATCTTGCTACATTGGATGGTGAACTTTCTAAATTTGTCACCACTATGTAATGAGTATTCCAAGATGAGATTTTAACTCTTTCTCTGTAGTCGACAAGGTGTTTGCTTTCGATTCTGCTGGTGATGTGAATGAGTTTGCACCAAATGTGGCGCCTTTGTGGATGAATTAGAATTTTTGTTAATATTTCATTTTGATTATCGGAACCAAGCTGCTGCTGAAAAGGTGGGGATGTGCAACTATAAAGGGGTTCTTGAATATTTATAAATTAGAGGTTTATTTTTTGTTAAGATCTGTTATGAGGTTGGGTCTTGAAGATTTATGAATTAGAGGTTTATGTTCTGTTCAGATCTGTTGCGAGGTTGGGAATGTGCAACTATAGTGGGGCTCTTGAAGATGCAAAAGAAGCATCGACATTATCTCCTCAGTACATTGAGGTCAGTGATTTTCTACTTCACAAAAATTGATTGACATAAAATTGAAGGCTTGAGGAATTTGTGTCCTTAATCTTTCCAGCCATAAATCATTTGCCACGAGGGGCACACAAGGACGCACATTAGACTTTTTGTCAGCTGGGAGGTTGGTCTCAGGAACAATTCTTCGAATTTAATTGATAGGATGGAAAGGGGAAGGAGACAAGGCAAGTGCTGTTTATGTAATGAGATTTACATAATTTAATGCAGGTGCATGATTTTAATGTCTACGTAGTGTTAAGTAGGTGAGGGTCTATTCTGACCTGCATCTCAAGCAATCAGAACACAATCTCTTCATCAGATATTCTAAAATCTTCACCATTGAACCTTGCCCGTGATCTCAAGAAATGAGAGAATTCTCTTTCTTTAAAGTTGGATACTCCTTCAATATATAACCTTAAGATCACCAAATTTTGTGTTTTAGATATTAGAGACCTCGGTACATGCTTATGACACAACCCACGGACAAAGCATGATCCAAGATCGTCCGTGACAGGCCGTGTCACGTACAAGGGGTTGCCCGAGAGCAGCCCACGAACGACCCATGAGCAGAACGAGCGGAAGGCCCATGCGCAGCCCATGAGCAACCCATGAACGATGTTCGAGTAGCCCGTGACGGTTCGGCTGGTCGCGTGTCAGACGGACCTGCAACCCTGATCTTGCTTCTGACACACGCGCATGGTCTGCCCAAGGCCTGACGCGCGCGACCCCTAGGCTTCCGCACGACCCATGGACTTCCCAAGGGCCTGCCGTGTGCAGACCATCGAGTAGCCTGTTGTATAGCTTGTAATGATGATACAGATTCAAAATGAACCGTTGGATCGGAGGGACGATCAAAGGCTGAGATGCGACCCGCTCTTGTATAAATAGGGATCCCTCTCCTACTTTGTAAACAGTTCGTTCACAAGCAATATACACTCTCTTTGCCCATTCGGTTCTTGTGTTCGAGCGCGTGTGTGTCTAAGGCTGACTTGGGATCACCGATCCTAAGGCCGCGCGGTGTTTGATCGACCGAAAAAGATCGACCCGTGACAAGTGGTATCAGAGCCATCATTCCCAAACGAAATGGTTGATCCTCGCGCTGATGCTCCGGTCGTTCAAGGCGATGAGCGTGAAGATCGTGGGCATCCAGCCGAGAGGGCTACCCGGTCGAAGAAGTCTCGTGCTGCCTCGTGTGCGAGGGATCCGAAGGGTGATCTGGACAACCGTGTGACGGCCTTAGAGGAGACCGTAATGAATGTCCAAGCGTTGATGGATGACCTGCATCAGGCCATCGAAGGAGCGGAAGCCGGAAGGGAGGAGTTCCTGGCCGAAGTGCAGGAGCTCCAAGCCGGCATGGGAGAGCTCTGTGTCGAGGTGCAAGGATCCTTCATGCACGAGCTGCAGTAGCGGGATGAGACTTGGGAAGCCGCGATGGCAGCCATGCGGGCAGAAATGGCGGAGATGAAGGGCAAGCTCGCGGAGCTTGAAGCGGCACGTGTGAACGGGGTGATCACCGTGCAGTCCCGTACCAATGCACCCAAGCCAAAGGAGTTCAAGGGCTCCCGGGTGGCAAAGGACGTGGATAACTTTCTATGGTATATGGAACGATACTTCCAGACCATGGGAACAACCGACGACGTGATTCGGGTGAACACCGCAGCCATGTATTTAGCTGATGATGCGCTGCTATGGTGGAGACGTCGATCGGATGGTAGGAATGGCGATCCTATCGTGACATGGGCTTAGTTCGTCGAGGAATTTTGGCGAACCTACTATCCCACCTATGCAGAGGAGGAAGCCCGAGGGGAGCTCAAGCGCCTAGAGCAGAAGGGCGGAGTTCGTGACTATGTGAAGCGGTTCTCAGAGCTATTGCTCCAAATCCCGTCCATGACCGAGACGGAGGTGTTCCACCAGTTCATGGGCGGACTCAAACCTTGGGTCAAGCAGGAGCTCAAACGGTGTAATTCAACGGACCTCACTACAGCCACTTCCGTGGCCGAGTCCCTTGTTGAATATAGGCCGGCAACTGCAGCCAAGCCCGACTCTCGACCGAGAGAAAAGGCCACTGGTGGGGGAGATCGAGGCCGGTTCCCTCGACCGAATGCTAACAGACCGCCTCCAACCCCTCATAGGAATCAACCCGAGTCTAGCCATGGAGGATACCAACGCAAGGTACGCACATACAAGTGCTTCTTTTGTGATGATCCCCATATGGCTCGCGATTGCCCGAAGAGGGGGAAGTTGGCGGCCCTATGCAAGGAGGACAAGCCGCGAGAGGAGGCGCGGTTGAGATCGTTGCGGATCCTTGGAACGATCAAGGCCAAGAAGGCCAAAGAACCGAAAGGAATGATGTTCGTAGATGTGAAGATCGGAGGTACCACGATGAGCGCACTCATGGATACTGGGGCGTCCGATCTGTTCATATCCAAAGAGGCCACGAAGAAGCTACATCTTCCGATCGAGGCAAATGAGTCCGGTTGGCTCAAGACGGTGAATTCCAGAGAAGTCCCGACCAACAGCATGGCCAGGGGCGTGGAGTTCCATCTAGGTCCTTGGACCAGCAAAGAAGATATCGAGGTAATTCCCCTTGATGACTATGACTTCATACTCGGTTTGGGATTTCTCGACCGGATTAATGCAGGTGTCATGCCCTTCGCGGATTGCATATGTATCCTGGACAACCGGTGCCAATGCATGGTCCCGATCTACTTAAATCGGGACGCGATCGAAAGATGCTGTCGGCCATGCAGCTATTCAAGACGTGATGCCGCCCGAGCTGCCCAAGAAGTTGCCTCCTCAAAGAGAGGTCGACCATCGGATTGAGCTGGTGCCCGATGCTTGACCATCGGCCATGGCTCCCTATCGCATGGCCCTGCCCGAGTTGGAGGAATTGAGGAAACAGCTCAAAGAGCTGCTCGATGCTGGATATGTTCGACCATCCAAGGCCCCGTTCGGTGCCCGGTGTTGTTCCAAAAAAAGCATGACGGATCCCTCCGTATGTGTATCGATTACCGGGCATTGAACAAGCTGACCGTCAAGAATAAGTACCCGATTCCCCTTATTGCTGACTTGTTCGATTAGCTCGGAGAAGCCCGATGGTTCTCTAAACTTGACCTTCGATCGGGGTACTATCAAGTGCGGATTGCTGAGGGGGATGAGTCGAAGACAACATGCGTGACCCGCTATGGATCATTCGAGTTCCTCGTCATGCCATTTGGCTTGACTAACGCGCCGGCTACGTTTTGCACACTCATGAATAAGGTACTGCATCCGTTCCTTGATCGGTTCGTTGTAGTTTATCTTGATGATATAGTGATATATAGCCGGACGCTTGAGGAGCATGTTGAACATTTGAGTCGAGTCTTTCGAACCCTTCAAGAAAACGACTTGTATGTGAAATGAGAGAAATGTGCCTTCGCACAAAAAGAGATCCCATTCCTAGGGCACATCGTCGGGGGCGGACGTGTGCGGATGGACACGACCAAGATCCGTGCCATTGTTGATTGAGAACCACCATCCAAGGTAACTGAGTTGAGATCCTTTCTCGGTCTCACGAACTATTATCGGCGCTTCATTCGGGAATATTCGCGCCTCACCGTGCCCCTCACGGATATGCTGAAGAAAGAAAAGCCGTGGGAGTAGACGGGTCGGTGTCAAGAGGCATTCGAGCGGTTGAAACGGGCCATGACCGAGGAGCCGGTTCTTATGCTGCCCGACTTCACCAAGCCATATGAAGTAGAGACCGATGCTTCTGATTTTGCCATCGGTGGTGTCTTAATACAGGAAGGCCATCCGGTGGCCTTCGAGTCCCGAAAGTTGAATGATGCGGAGCAACGATACACGGTCCAAGAGAAGGAAATGACCGCGGTGGTGCACTGCCTTCGCACATGGAGGCACTACCTCTTGGGATCCCGGTTCGTTGTGAGGACCGACAATGTGGCTACGAGCTACTTCCAAACTCAGAAGAAGCTTAGCCCGAAACAAGCTCGATGGCAAGACTTCCTAGCCGAGTTTGATTATGCACTAGAATACAAGCCCGGAAAATCCAATTCCGTGGCCGACGTCTTAAGTAGGAAGTTCGAGTTGGCCAATGTGGTGAGCAGGCCCGATTGTCCGTGGGTTGATCGTATCAAGGAGGGATTGAAGCATGATCAAACGGCTCAAGCTCTCCTTCGATATGCCCAAGAGGGCTTGACGAGGAGATTTTGGCTTGAGGATGACCTCCTCTACACCAAAGGACGGCAACTCTATGTGCCGCTCCATGGGAAACTTCGAAGGGAAATCCTAAAAGAGTGCCACGACTCCAAATGGGCGGGACATCCGGGGATCCACCGCACCATGGCGCTCGTTGAGGATCAATACTATTGGCTGCATATGAGGGATGATGTGGAGACATATGTCCAAACATGTCTTGTTTGCCAGCAAGACAAGATAGAGCAACGGTCCCCCGCGGAACTCCTTGAACCGTTGCCTATCCCGGAACGTCCATGGGAGAGTGTCTCCATGGACTTCATCGTGAATTTGCCCAAATCTGAAGGGTGTCAGGCTCTCATGGTCGTGGTAGATCGCCTCTCCAAATATGCAACGTTCGTGCCAACAACAAAGGAATGCCCACCCAAGGAAGCCGCCAAGCTGTTCCTCAAGCACGTCGTCAAATATTAGGGCGTTCCACGCACGATCGTGAGTGATCGCGACCCTCGGTTCACCAGGCGGTTTTGGACCGAACTCTTCAAATTGCTGGGGACGAGCCTCAACCTTTCCACCAGCATGCATCCACAGACCGACGGTCAGACTGAGTGGGTGAATGGGTTGCTGGAACTCTACCTTCGGCACTATGTGAGCAACACGCAAGTAAACTAGGCACGGCTGATCGACGTGGCCCAATTTTCCTACAACTTGTAGCGGAACGAGTCCACGAACCAAAGTCCGTTCGAGATCGTGACTGGACAGCAGCCGCTCACGCCGAGCGCACTCGCCTCGGGGTATCGAGGAAGCAGCCCATCTGCATATAAGCTCGCTAAGGAATGGGGTGAACACACGGATTTGGCTCGAGCGTGTCTGAATAGGGCCGCGAAACGCACGAAGAAATAGGCTGACAAAAAGCGACGGCATGTAGAGTTTCAGGTCGGGGACTTGGTGCTAGCCAAATTGCACCTCGTCCTTCGGTACAGAAATGTGAACAAAGGGCTGATCCGCCGCTATGAAGGCCCTTTTCCGAATGATACAACGGGTTGGAAAAGTGGCATATAAGCTGGACTTACCGCCCAAGTTCAGGCTACACCCCGTGTTCCACGTGAGCATGTTAAAACCATTTCATGTGGACGAGGATGATCCGGATCGGGGCACATCCCAGCGAGCGCCCCTTGGGGTGAAGACCTCCTATGATCGAGATGTTGAGTGTATCATGGTTGACCGGATCGTATGGAAGAAGTATTGGGCACCAAGGAAGGAATACCTCGTCCGGTGGAGAGGCCTTCCCGAGAGTGAAGCAAGTTGCGAACCCTCCGAGGCTCTGTGGCAATTCAAAAAGCACATCGAAGCCTTCCATGCCACGGACACGACGAGGGCGTCGCCTGATTAGGTGGGGGAGAATGACACGGCCAACGGACAAAGCATGATCCAAGATCATCCGAGACAGGCCGTGTCACGTACAAGGGGTTGCCCGAGAGCAGCCCACGAACGACCCATGAGCAGAACGAGCGGAAGGCCCATGCGCAGCCCATGAGCGACCTATGAACGATGTTTGAGCAGCCCGTGACGGTTCGGCTGGTCGCGTGTCAGACGGACCTGCAACCCTGATCTTGCTTCTGACACCCCCATGGTCTGCCCAAGGCTTGACGCGCGCGACCCCTGGGCTTCCGCGCGACCCATGGACTTCCCAAGGGCCTGCCGTGTGCAGACTATCGAGTAGCCTTCGAGTAGCCTGTTGTATAGCTTGTAATGATGATACGGATTCAAAATGAACCGTTTGATCGGAGGGACGATCAACGGCTGAGATGCGACCCGCTCTTGTATAAATAGGATCCTCTCCCACTTTGTAAACAGTTCGTTCACAAGCAATATACACTCTCTTTGCCCATTCGGTTCTTGTGTTCGAGCGAGTGTGTGTCTAAGGCTGACTTGGGATCACCGATCCTAAGGCCGCGCGATGTTTGATCAACCGAAAAAGATCGACCCGTGACACTTACATAAGTGGTGTGGACCAGAAATAAAGAGGGAGAGAGAGATCCTTGTATTGGTGAGAATCTTGGCTCATATTATTTCTAAAGTAAATGTTCTTTCCTTCCTCTAGGCTTATTTATGTCAGGGAGATGCTCTCATGGAAATGGAACAGTTTGATGAAGCTGAGAAGTGCTATTCCGTGTCCTTACAGATAGATCCCTCCATTCGTCGGTCCAGATCTTTCAAGGTACTCTTTACTTCTGAGTTTGACCAGGGCAGTAATCTCTGGTTTTTCATATTGTCAGTTTATCAATGTCAAATTCTTGTAAGCTCTCATCTACGGTATATGCTGTTAGTGGACATCTAGTTAAAGGGTGTATTTCTGCTACAATGATCATTTTTTACGATATGACTTGCAGTTCTTAGAAGTTTTCCTATTCTTTCATCATTATGATATGAGTACTGGTGATAGTTTTATGACTGACAATTTTCTGTTGACATGGACACATTGAATTGAAATTTACTTGTAAAATCTGTATTTATGATTTTGGCAATGATAAGTCCCTGAAAATTCAGGTTAAAGGTCGCTGAACGCTTATGTAAAGTGGAAAACTTGTTTATCTTATTTTGACGTGTTTTATCGGATTCTGTTTTACATGAAAGAAATAATTATTGTCAGCATGTCCGTAGGGATCCTTTTAGGTGCAGATATGTAGTTTGGGCATTGATATACCTGCAAAAGATAGCCTTTAAGTGATGGATTGTCAAAGAAAATATGTTTTTCATTGTTGTTATGAGGAAAAGGTGCACTTCTAGCTAATTTTCGTGGGTATTTATGACAGTTCTAATGGAAGATTCACTTCTTTCTTCTCATCTATCTTTCTTTCCCAAGTCACCATGCCTTGAACCTTTGTTGGTGATGTTTAATATCTTTAGGCCAAACCACAAGGCTGGGGGGAAGCTGATGAAGGTTTACTTCCTTTGATTTAGAAGAATGAGGATAAGTTTCTTATTGGAGTGGCTAAAGTGATGGAAACTTCTTTAATCCATTAGTAAAAATGTACCCTTTTGTACAGCTGCAATTTCTCATGTTGTGGAGTACTATTGAGATTTGATGGGATGCAGTGACAACTTTTGATTCTCCTCTCTGCTTTTTCTTTACCTTTTCTTTTTTCCTTTTTCCACAGGATCGAGTTGAAAGGCTTCAACAGAAACTAGGTGCTGCAGATATCTCTTGAAAGATTGGCTGTGGAGTTATAATACCAATTAACGTGGAGTAACCATAATGATCTGTTTGGTTAACTGGTTTGTTATTCCTTGCAACTCATTTTGCTTGATTGACTCGCTTTGGTAATCCACCAGTTATGGTGACTGGTGAGTGCCATGAAAGTGAAGTCCTTAGCCGTGGTTTAGTGGTTATCATAATCAGCGAAACAATTGTTTGTTGGCCTTGTATCTGCTTGCAAACCACATAATAAAAAGGACTAATTATCCAAATTCCTCTTTAATATTTTTTTTTATGATAATCAGTCTTCTTTTGTATATGTTGCTTGACTTTACTGCTGGTTTGAGAACTGAGATCCTATTCTCATTGATGTTCAGGATTTGGCATGCATTGGTGTGATTGGTTACATGCACAATTGATATAGTTCATACACTTAAAATGGGCATGCCAAGGAATGAGAGGTACTTCCTTTAGGTGAGTTCCTTTGTTATTGTAATGTGTTAGCTAAATAAAGGGGTCTTCCAAAGAGTTCTACATTATCTTTTCTATTGCATTTTTCCCCCATTTGTTTTATTAAGAAATAGACAACGGGCAAATGCTAGAGAGATGCAATTGACTATCTTATTCCTAATAAATAGTGGACGATAGGTATATAAGAATAAGCAGTTGACTTTCAAGTACCCTGCCTTATGTAAGCACCTAATTTGGTTGCTTTCATGAGAGATGTGACTGGAAGGTCCCTGGCATTCTCATGTTTGTGTGCAGCACCAAAATGATCAAAGGCTCTTCATCGAAAGCAAGACTCTCATATCATCCCCCCCCCCCCCAAAACAAAAAAGAAGAAGCAAGACTCCCATGCATGAGTGCTATTTCTGCATAATTAGTATCGTGATAAGTGGAAATCTTATGCTTTTCCCTCCTTTTCTTTTTGAGAACATTCTAGGTCTAGCGAAGAAGTATCCAGCATTAACTTACTACTCCTCAGTTCAAGGTTACTACTCCTCAGTTCAAGGATGTAATTTCTGAGCATCTGCGCGTTGCCATTTCTGTAAGTGCAGTTTGCGTTTCTTGTAAGCGGGGACAATAAAGAGGCGAAGCTTCTGGGATTTCGAGTTTCTGTTGTGACCATATAAGTTTAGCTAGTGGAGAGAGCAGGTTTCATCCCTCTTGCCAAAATGCAATTATAGCAGAGGAGAGTAGAAAGACTACCTGTTGCCGATGCTCATATAAGGTAGAGAGCAATTTGTAAGTTATGTTGTTACTAGTATGTAACATTGATTAAGTATATGACCATTCTGACTATAAACAATATTAATCAACAACATTTGCTGTTGCCCATCCGTCATCCATGTTTTTACTTTAACTCTGGTACTTCACGCTAATGTCATCAATAAATGACTCTTGATTGTTTCCACTAATGATGGATTTGGCAAGCCACTCGGCCGACAATTGTCCATAGTGACCCGTCTGGTGAGAGTAATCCTACTCAACGGGAACAAACAAGAAAGGATGCAACTCGGCTTTTGAGTCAAGACCATTCAAGTTGATAGAGTACATTGACCAGACCTCTACTTAAGCTATCTTATTGGAGGAATTATTAAAAGACCAATCATCTATTTAGTCCTGTGGATGATTTAGCTGTCACATGTCAAGACATATCACCGTTGTCATGATGTATGGCCATTTGTTATGATCAACCGCTGCCTGCAGTTTGGTCATCATCTGTCGATCCTAACGCGTTGGGCAAGAACTCTTTAGCCCTATCTGACCTTCATATTGATATTGCTAGTATGAGAACCTAGAGGGGGGTGAATAGGTATATAAAAGATTTTTCTTCAACAATTGCACAATACTAGACAGTAGAAGGAAACGTTAATCAAAGTAAGACTGAGAGAAGAGAAAATTGAACACGCGGTTTATAGTGGTTCGGCTTATATCAAGCCTACGTCCACTCTTCTTCACCGACAGCCTATTGGCTGGATTCCACTATGAACAAAAGAGAAGTTACAGCACAGCTTTGCCTTGATTCCACAAAGTGTAGATGTTCTACCACACCTCCTCAAGATTTCTCACAAATATAGACTCTCTTTTGTATACAAGTATTCGCTCAAAGGATTTGTCTAAACAAAAAGGAGCTTCAGACTTTGGAATTCTTCTATCGCACACACCTTGAACAACTAAGATAGTCTTCCTTATATACTCCTTTATGACATCATACCCGTTGGCACTTACCAAAGGAATTCCTCCAATCTACCCGTTGGACGGAATCAATTAGGAAGATTGTTCAAGCTATTAAAGGAACGTGTTGATAGCCCATCAATCTGTTCGCCCATACAATCGGGATTTCGGTTTCCATAAGCGAACCTTCCAATAATATTTAGGCAATCACCGGATCTTCAATTATCGAATCAATCTTCGATCAATCAAAGGACTCCGTTTATGTCTTCTCTAGCCACGAGATCTTCTCCAGTTGATAAGGTTAAATCCTTAACGAAACATCCAGTTCTGGATAACCTTTCTTCAACGGATTAGAGACTGTCAATGAGGATAGACTTTGAGTCTTGAGTCCGGCTGTCCGGAGGTCTTCAGACTTTAAATAGCAGAGTCCGCAAGCCTTCGAGACTAGATCGATAGAAACGTTTTGTCAACTTCAAAACACTTCAAGAAGATTTCTCCAACAATCTCCCCTTTTTGATGGTGACAAAACTTTCCCTGCAGATTTGGATATCTTTGACCCGCAAAACATTTCTCAAACACATATGCATATCTTATAGAGATAAATGGCTAACGAGAATAACACTAGAATCTGCAACCACGTAAAATAGGTTAGTCAAGATATGATGAAGCCATTCATAAGATATCAATATTTGTTAATAGAAGCGGTCAAGTCCAAGTCTAGTTCAGTTCTCATCCAGACACAAACCAAAGTCAAACAGATTCAAACCACAAAACAATCCAACAAACAATTAAAAGTTTAATGAATGAAAAGTTTTTGATCAAATCTTGCATCTCTCCCCATTTTTGTCATCATTAAAAAGGATGAGATGAAGTCAAGATTGCTTGGGAACGCGGACAAGCTGGAAATCTTCCATAGACTGAACGATGCCTTCCAGCCTTTTAAAGTCTTCCTTTAGATGTGCAATCTCCTCACTCTTGGCATTGGCCTGATTTCGAACAGAGAGGGCTTGCATTTTATCATTCAATGAACAGGAAGAAGCTTGACCTTCATTCTTCAAGCTTTGAACTTCGCATCCCAAGGCATAAATCGACCTCGCATCTCCAAAAGAATATCCATGATTCTCGCGAAAATCTGCTCCATTATCGGTTTGAGTACTTGCTTCGGCTCGATCCGATGGAGTAAATGCACGATGGTAGATCAGCATAATCTTGCAGGTTTGGCGATGAAACTTCATGACCTTCCTCTGGAAACTGAGATGCATAAACATCCTCTGGGTCTGCTGGTGAGCAACTGACTCCTTCACTTGCATCAGGACATGAAGACTTCATACATTTCTCCTGATCTCCCCCTGTTTCCATGCCTACAGGTGGAGAAGAGTGTTCTTCGGGGTCTCCTTCTTCTCTTCTTTCTTCTTCGAGTCTTTCCTCCTCTCGTTTCTTTTTCAGCTTCTATTTCTTCTTCTTCCTTCTCCTCTCGCTTCTTTCGTCATTTGCTCCGATTCTTTCGTGGAACAGACGACTTAAATTCTTCAAAGCCGGTGCAGAGATGGTGATGTCTTCCTCATCATCTTCATCCTCAACAAGGAGAGCTCTTCTTCTCTTGGATGGAGCAACCATGGGCTCCTTCCCTTTTCTTTTAGCTGCAGAAGATATTTGATGAGATTTTGCAGGAGTCTTCTCCTTGACTTTCTCCAACTCCTTGCTCAGTTCCTTCAGACGCATTTTGGTCACCATTTTCAGACCTACCACCATATGATCGCATGGTCGAACACAAAAGATTTGTGGAGGCTGAATATTCAGATGTCCGAATAACTTCGTAACAAGGCTTGGGTAAGGGAGTTGACCTCTGTCCTTCATCATTGCTCTATACATGTGAAACATCACAAGTGTGAGGGAGAGAAAACCTTTTTCCAAAGAGAATGGCATACATCGCTTGGCCCTCGAACTTGAAACATCGGTCTTGGAAGTTGATTTCGGTCGGAGGCAATTAATCACAATCTTGTGAAGCAAGATGTTGAATGCACCCATCCTTAAGTAGGTGATCTTTTCATCTGTTCTCTCCCGTCCTTCACCGGTTCAAGTGTGGCCCGAGCAATGGAAACTTTGATTGGCTGATATCTTCCTCTTTCTACTTCTAACACATCTCGCCAAAGATATTCATATCCACAACATAGTCTTGGTCTTTAACGCTGAAAGAGAATCTATTCGCATCTAAAAAGCTTAGATTTGAATAGAAATATGTAGTTAATTCAGCATATGCCTCGTAGAGTCGAGCGTAACTTTTCAAGTTGAAGATAATTGAACTTTTCCCTCAAGTTCACATTCACAAAGATCCGAAAATCAAAATCCACACTCCTAGGGTTTATTACCCCACGCTTCAGCAATTTCGACTACAGATCCTTTTGCTCCTTTGATCTGAACAAATCTCCCATTTTTCCTTGATTTTCAACCGCAACACCCATTTTCGGTTGAAATTGACTGTATAATTTATCATCATCATTCCCATCTACAGGATTCGGCCCCCAGTCACGAGGATCACTTGGGATATTTGTAAGGGTTTCCTCACCACCCCTTTTCGAGCAATTCCCAAACTTTCCATTTTTCGCGAAAGATATATTTGTTCCCATGTCCTTTGTCTTTAAGAAAATCATCAATGTAGTTCAAAGGAGTACGAATTCCTTTTAGGGCACGATATAACCGGTAAATATAAGCGGGCTTTTGAACTCTTCTGTGGTCTCGCATCCTCGATGATTTCTTCCCGTTGTTGATGATCAACGCCTTGAGGACTAGATGGAGGAGAATGACGCTGTTGAGAATGTTGTGGGCTCGCTGTTGCCGTTTCGGGAGTCACTTCATCTTCGCAAGATCGAAGTGTGTAGGCCCCTCACTCATCCGTCGTGGTCCCCGCTTGCGATTCTTGAGGACTTTCTTGAAGATGACATCTTTCTCGTTTTGGAAGATTCCTTGCTTGACTTTCCCAGAAAGATGACAACTTTTGAGGATTGAACGAAGAAGACAAACGGGAATGGAGGATCGATGCTTTCTAGGGTTTTTAAGAGAAAAGTGAAGAGGAATCGACAAAGGCACGATCGGTTAAAAAGAGGGATAAACAAACCGTCACAAAGGAAATAAAAGAATGCCTTTTCAAAATAACTGTCTTTTTCCGCAAAAATAGCCATTTCAAAAATAACTTCCTTTTTGAAAATGAAACGATGCAATATTTACGTCAATTAAATATAGCAACAATTTAAACACAATCGACAATCGTACCTTTTCAAGATGAGATTCAAGGAGAAAGACTTACGGTCGACGGACGTACTCAAGACTGTCTTTCGAGATAAAGTCTTGTAAGTCCGAGTCCGAAAGTCTTTAGACTTTGATATCCTCATACCTCAAAATGTTGAGTCCGGAACGTATAGACTCAAATTGATTTTTCTCCAAAGGCTTTGTGAATATATCCGCCAATTGATTCTTTGAGTCAACAAATTGAATTGAAACATCTCCATTTTGAACATGGTCTCTAATAAAGTGATGTCGAATCTCTATATGCTTTGCTCTTGAGTGGAGAATTGGATTTTTGGTGAGGTTGATAGCGCTGGTATTGTCGCAATTAATCTCCGTGCATGAGTCTTCAATTTCAAAGTCTCTTAGCTGTTGTTTTATCCATAGAATTTGCGAATGCTGACAGCCTTCCTGTGGCTACATACTCGCTTCGTTGTTGAAAGGGACACGGTGCTTTGTTTTCTTGAAAACCAAGACACTGTCCCGTTTCCAAGCAACCGGCAAGTTCCCGAAGTGCTTTTTCTATCAACTCGCAACCGGCCAGATCTGCGTCTCAATATCCTTAAGATTAAAGTCTCTCTTCTTAGGATACCAAAGACCGATGCTTGATGATGAAGCAACGTATTTAATGATGCGTTTCGCAGCGCTGAGATGGGATTCTCTAGGATCTGATTGAAACCTAGCACAGATGCAAACACTCAACAAGATGTCAGGTCTAGAGGCAGTAAGATAAAGGAGTGAACCAATGATGCTCATGTACAGCTTTTGATCAACTTTCTTCCCTTCTTCATCTTTGTCTATCTTCAAAGAACTTGACATTGGTATGTCGGTCTTTTTGCACTTTTCCAGTCCAAATCTTTTGACAAGATCATTAACATATTTTTCTTGATAAATAAAAGGTCATTCCTTCAATTGTTTTATTTGAAAACCAAGAAAGAATGTTAACTCTCTCATCATACTCATTTCAAATTCATCCTGCATAGACTTAGAAAATTTCTTGCACATATTTTCATTAGAAGATCCAAAAATAATGTCATCCACATATATTTGAACAAGTAAGAAACTTTTGATCTCCTTTTTGATAAATAAAGTCGTATCTACTTTACCTTTTACAAAACCATTTTGTATTAAAAACTTACTTAATCTGTCGTACCAAGCTCGAGGTGCTTGCTTTAAACCATACAAAGCCTTTTCGGTCCAAGACCGAGTCCGGCTTCTTTGGGTCTTCAAACCCCGGTGGTTGTTCCACATAAACTTCCTCTTGGATGACTCCATTTAGGAAGGCGCTTTTGACGTCCATTTGGAATAACCTGAAATTCTTATAACAAGCAAACGCAAGTAATAGTCGAATAGCTTCTAACCTTGCTCTTTGGAGCGTAAGTCTCATCATAGTCTATTCCTTCTTCTTGCGTATATCCCTTGGCCACGAGTCTTGCTTTGTTTCGTACGACTTTTCCTTTCTCATTCATCTTGTTTCGAACACCCATTTAGCTCCAATAACAGCTTTTACCTTTTGGTTTGGATGTCAATTCAGACATCATTAATGCTGAACTGCTCGAGCTCTTCTTGCATAGCTTCAATCCAGCTTTCATCGATAAAGCTTCTTCTATGCTTTTTGGTTCAATTTCGAAACAAGAGCCACAAAGACTAGACTCTTCTCGCCTTTTGGATCTGGTGCGAATTCCTTCATTAATTTCGCCGATTATAAGATCTTTGGGATGACCTGGACTTATGCTTCCAGTTACTTGTTGATTTGTCTCGGATGATGATCTCTTTCTTTGTTTGGATCTTCACGAACATCCCGATGCTGGTTTTCCGAGTCCGAGATGTTTCTTGAGTTGTAAGCTTTGGAAGGTTCTGGAGCGTGGTTCAGACTCTTCTTGATGAGTCGACTTGATTCATCTTGCGTTGAGTCTTGAAATTTGACATTCATTGACTCCTCCACAGATCGGCTCTTCTTGTTATAGACTCAAGGCTTTGCTTGATGTAGAATATCCAAGGAAGATACCTTCATCGATCTTTCTTCAAACTTACCAACTCGATCTTTTGCATTTTTCAATATAAAACATTTGCAACCAAATACATGAAAGTATGAAACAATAGGCTTCTTATCTTTGAACAATTCGTAAGGGGTTTTCTCTAGAATAGGTCTTAAGAAGACTCTATTGATGATATAACATGTTGTTGAAACAGCTTCAGCCCAAAATCGTGAAGAAATCTTGCTTTCAATTAAAAGAGTTCTAGCCATTTCTGAAGAGATCTGTTCTTTCTTTCCACAACTCCATTTTGCCGAGGAGTATATGGAGAGGAGAACACATGATTAAAGCAGATTCATCACAAAATTTTGTAAAATCTTGATTTTCAAATTCACCTCCATGATCTGTTCTTATACTTGAGATAACACATCCTTTTTCATTTTGAACCTTTTTAGCAAACTTTTCAAAATACGAGAAGGTTTCGGACTTACTTGCAAGGAAATATACCCAAGTAAAACGGGAGTAATCGTCCACAATTACTAGGCAATATTTCTTACCTCCAATACTCTGTGTTCTGGTTGGTCCGAAGAGATCCATATGCAGCAACTGTAGTACATGATTAGTAGAGACATGATTTATTGGCTTAAATGAATTTCTTACCTATTTTCCCAGAATACATGGAGTGCATGGATCATTCTTTTGATAAGGTAATTTGGGTAGTCCTCGAACAAGCTGTTTTGATGAGATTTTGGCTAATTGCTTCATGTTGACATGACCAAGCTTTCTATGCCATAAGCTTGCTTCGTCTTGAATTGAGATAAAACATTGCGATTCATTTGGTTTCACATCCGTAAGATAGATGTTTCCATGTCTTCGACCCATGAAAGATCGAGTAGAGTCTTTACCGATTCCGTAACATATTCCTTCTTGAAAGAAGATCTTGAAACCAAGATCACACGTTGACTAATCTTTCGAGAAGATTGTAATTGAGTCCTTCCACTAAGGAAACATTACTTATTGTGAGATTTCCAATTTTCACGGTTCCAAATCCCACAATACTTCTTTTGTCTGTTTCCTCCAAATGAAACTTTTCCACCATTTACTTGAGCAAGCTTTATAAAACAATTTGAGTCTCCCGTCATGTGTCTTGAGCATCCACCGTCAAGATACCACTTTACCTTTTTCTTGACGGTGACCTGCATTTAAAAAAGAGTCTCAAGCTTTCTTTGGTACCCAAACTTTCTTGGGTCCTTTGGTGTTAGTAACATAAGCGAGTATTAGCCCATAATTTCTTAACAGGTTTCCAAACCATAGGACACTCTTTTTCAAAGTGATCCGGATCGTTGCATTTTGAACATCCGAGAGCATTTCTACCTACAGATTTTACAAAAACTTTCTTGAAGTGATTTTTGTAAACCTCTCTCGAGAGTCTTTTCTTAATTCTTTCTTTTACTTTAGGAAAATCAATCAAGGGAATTGTTTTGCTATCATACCTAGACCGGACTTATTGAAGTAAGGTCTTTGAGCTGAAAGAATTTTCTCAAGTTTTTCAGACCCTATTGAAAATTTCTTTGAGATATTTGATAAGTCTGTTTTTAAAAGAGTATTTTCTTTTAAAAGATTATCTTCATTTTCTTTAAGAGTGGAAACAAATCAAGTCTAGACTTTTAACTATTTCTACTAAAACATTTTCCTTTTGCTTTAGAGCTGAGTTTTCCTTTTTCAGTTCGGAAATTCTTTTGAGAGAAGTCTTAAGACTAAAAATAGTTCATCAATGTATTTAGAAACTTTGACAGGAATTTTAAAATTACTTGCCTCAAATTCACTGTCTCGAGTCCGATCCAGTCGAGTCCGATTGTGCCATCGAGACATAGATTGGCATATTCATTATCACTTTCTTCACACTCGTGTCACCTGTGTTTCGGCTTTGAGAGCTTTTCGAAATTTTTCAGCTTTTCCTTTCTTCTTCTTAGAAAGAGGACAGTTGGTCTCGATATGTCCCTTTTTCTTACATTCAAAGCGACTATGTCTTTGTTTGGTTCCTCATCATCAACGAGACTTGGTCTCGCTGTCTTTGAAAGCTTTGTTTCTTTGAGTTGAACCTTCTTCCTTTTCTATTCAGTTTTCTTAATCTTCTTATCATGAGAGCAAGCTCCTCATCGTCCATATCTTCTTCAGAATCAGTATCATCATAATCATCATTTGATTTTAATGCAATGGATTTCTTACCTTTTGGATCTTCATCTTCATTGATCCGTTCCACTTCATAAGACTAAAGAGTTCCAATTAGCTCGTCGACAGATAGTGGCATAATTCTTTGCGTCTCTCTTATCGAAGTCTTTATGTGATTCCAATCCCTGGAGAGTCCACGCAGCAGCTTGTTTACCTTTATGGGATCGAAGTTGGTTGACCTTGATTTTCAAGACCATTCACAATATCTCGTAAACGACTAAACATGTCGATATAGATTCTCCCGGTTTCATTCGAAGGCTTCGTATTGACCAAGAAGAATGTTGATTCTTGTTTCCTTCACTGATCTGTTCCTTCATAGGTGATATGCAATCTGTCCCAAACTTCTTTTGCCTGTACCACAAGAAGATATTCTATTATATTCAGTTGGTGATAAAGCACAATATAAGGAGTAAATTGCTTTTGCATCGAGTGCTTGTCTCTTGATTATTTCTTCCGAGACATTCCGCTGGTCTCATCGTTTCTTTTCCTCTTTCGTAGACTCGATGCGTGGTAGGAGTAATTCCTTTTTCTACAACGTCCCATTCCAGAGGATCCTTTGATCGAAGGAAAGCTTTCATCTTGTTCTTCCGGATGTTGTAATCCTTTCCATCAAAGTAGGGTGGTCTGGTATTGCTTTGCCCTTCCATCAGCCCCGGTGCTAGCATACTAGCCATGGATCTTTTACTACGAAGTAAAACACTTCAAATAAAGTAAGTAACGAGCTCGATACCAATTGATATTGCTAGTATGAGTACCTAGAGGGGGGTGAATAGGTATATAAAAGATTTTTCTTCAACAATTGCACAATACTAGACAGTAGAAGGAAACGTTAATCAAAGTAAGACTGAGAGAAGAGAAAATTGAACACGCGGTTTATAGTGGTTCGGCTTATATCAAGCCTACGTTCACTCTTCTTCACCGACAGCCTATTGGCTGGATTCCACTATGAACAAAAGAGAAGTTACAGCACAGCCTTTGCCTTGATTCCACAAAGTGTAGATGTTCTACCACACCTCCTCAAGATTTCTCACAAATATAGACTCTCTTTTGTATACAAGTATTCGCTCAAAGGATTTGTCTAAACAAAAAGGAGCTTCAGACTTTGGAATTCTTCTATCGCGCACACCTTGAACAACTAAGACAGTCTTCCTTATATACTCCTTTATGCCATCATACCCGTTGGCACTTACCAAAGGAATTCCTCCAATCTACCCGTTGGACGGAATCAATTAGGAAGATTGTTCAAGCTATTAAAGGAACGTGTTGATAGCCCATCAATCATGTTCGCCCATACAATCAGGATTTCGGTTTCCATAAGCAGAACCTTCCAATAATATTTAGGCAATCACCGGATCTTCAATTATCGAATCAATCTTCGATCAATCAAAGGACTCCGTTTATGTCTTCTCCAGCCACGAGATCTTCTCCAGTTGATAAGGTTAAATCCTTAACGAAACATCCAGTTCTGGATAACCTTTCTTCAACGGATTAGAGACTGTTAATGAGGATAGACTTTGAGTCTTGAGTCCGGCTGTCCGGGAGGTCTTCGACTTTAAATAGCAGAGTCTGCAAGCCTTCAGACTAAACTGATAGAAACGTTTTGTCAACTTCAAAACACTTCAAGAAGATTTCTCCAACACATGTTTCCGTCATCCTCCAAACCATGACTGAAGCATCTGAGGGCTAATCCGGGTGATCAACTCGGACCCCTAAACTGTGTTCGTGGTTGCAGCTCCAATTGGTGGTGGAAGCCTTAACAGATCCTTGGATATTTGCGACACCTAACAGCTAGAACTTAGCTATATAAAAGAGTCCAAGACAAAATCTTCATTGAGTCAAATAAATAAACATAGCAAATAATCATTCAAGATTGGCAAGATCCTTTTTAACAACATGGATATTTACTAGTTTCACTGTCCATAATGATTTGTTTTCTACTTTACTCGAAAATGTGTAGAGACTCAGGTAACACAATTAATTATCCCCCTCTTTCGTGCGACCAAGGTTTTTGTAAAATTCCTTTTTTGGTCTGTGGATCTAATGTATGGTCTGGTGTGTCTGGTGTATAAAAAGAAAATAAAAGTAGTTAATCACACTTAAGGAACCAATATATTTCCAAACCTTCATTATTCTCCCTTGCTCAAAATTCAAACCCTATGTTTTGCCTTCACTCTATTTTGTTTTGAGGAGAACAGACATTATATGTCATGCAACTCTGCAGAAGAGATAGACCAATAGAAAGCAAAACGCAGACAGCTATTGCCAAAAAAAAAAAAAAAAAAAAAAAAAAAAAAGGTCATTAGTGGTGTAAAATTCGCAGCATCGAAGGCACAATTTCAGATTTCAGTACAATCTACTTCCAATGATCTAACAATTTCATGTTTTTTAAATGACTCGGTTTGCTTCTTAATTGGTGTAAGTTCCCCAACATCGAAGTTTTGCCTCCCATGTACAATGACTTCATCACTAAGTTTGTCCTATCTGACAGCCCTACTACATCTCCAAATTAATAGGTCATGGTTATCTACGACATTGGACGGTTAGGGCTTTGGAAACCAGGCGAGGAGGAGTGGACGGCAGGGACCTCCCCCTTGGATCATAATTTTGACGTCATATACTAAAAGGGGTGTTTTGTTGCTGTTAATTGTGAGGGTTAGCTTATTGAGGTGCAACGTGGATGGACCCACTCCGTTTGAGGTTCAAGTAGCTTCCAAGATGCGGCAATGACTCCTAGAATACAAGCAAGAGTATCCCTCGGAACCTCTATTGTGTCGGGTTCAATTGTATCTCGTGCAATCGATGACAGGAACCCTATTGTTTGTGTCACACCAGGAACGACAAAGACCTACCAAAACCTTTTCAATTTGCGTTTTCGAGAGTGCACAGAAGTTGAGAGCTGGGCTGCAATTCTTCCTTCTCTTTGGAGGTCGATGAAAAGCCCCATATTAAACTGAATTGTATATACTTTACTTGTGATCATCTCTCATGGTTTCCGTTTAAGATGGTACAATCAAGCCGCTCGTCAAGGGGAAATCTTCTCCTTTGCTTTGGATCGAAACAAGCTTTTAAGCCATGGCTAGAAAGCTTGGCTTGTTAATATTGATGAAGTGAGCAGATTAGTGGAACGTTATGCGATAAATACGGTTAAGTATGATTGTAACGCGACATGGGATTCTTTAGCATGTGGAATTCCCGGTCTTTGCTGATCCTCGGCGCCCAACCTTGCAAAGAGAAGCATCTCTTCGCGATCGCTTCCAGCAGGAGCCTTTTTGTGAACCCGGTGACATGGGAGGCAGAAAAACTCATGCCACGCCGTTTAGTCTCCGGCAACAATGGAACAGTTTGATGAAGCTGAGACGTCCTATTCCATGTCCTTATCCCTCCATTCGTCATTCCAGATCATTCAAGGTACTTTTTACTTCTTGAGTTTGACCAATGCAGTTAGTTTCTGGTTTCTCATATTGTCAGTTTGTCAATGTTAAATTCTTGTAAGCTCTCCTCTACAGTGTATGCTGTGAGTGGACATCTAGCTAAAGGGTGTATTTCTGCTATTAAGGATCATCTTTGATGATATGACTTCTAGTTCTTAGAAGTTTTTCTATTCTTTCATTATTATGATATGAGTACTGGTGATAGTTTTATGACTGTGTCCTTTGACAATTTTCTGTTGACATGAAGACATTGGATTGAAATACACTTGTAAAAGCTGTATTTATAATTTTGGCAATGCCAATGATAAGTCCCTGAAAATTCAGCATAAAGGTCGTTGAACGCTTATGCATGGTGGAAAACTCATTTGTCTTATATCGATGCGTTTTATTGAATTCTGTTTTACATGAAAGAAATAATTATTGTCAGCATGCCCGTAAAGAATCCTTTTAGGTGCAAATATGTAGTTTGAGCATTGATATATCTACAAAAGATAGCCTTTAAGTGACGGATTGTTAAAGAAAATATTTTTTTCATTGTTGTTATGAGGTAGAGGTGCACTTCTAGCTAATTTTGGTGGGTATCTATGACACTTCTAATGGAAAATTCACTTCTTTCTTCTCATCCATCTTTCTTTCACAATTCACTATGCCTTCAACCTTTGTTGGTGACGTTTAATATCTTTAGGCCAAACCACAAGGCTGAGGGAAAGCTGATGAAGTTTTACTTCTTTCAATTTTGAAGAATGAGGATAAGTTTCTTCTTTGGAGTGGCTAAAGTGATAGAAACTTCTTTAATCCACTATTAAAAATTAACCTACGCCTGCTGCTGCAATTTTCATGTCGTGCAGTACCATTTGAGATTTCTGATGGGATACAGTGACGACTTTTGATTCTTCTCTCTGCTTTTTCTTTACCTTTCCTTTTTCGTGTTTCCACTGGATCGAGTTGAAAGGCTTCAACAGAAACTAGCTACTGCAGATATCTCTTGAAGATTGGCTGTGGAGTTAAGTACCAAGTTAACGTGGAGTAACCAAAATATAAGTAATTAAAAACTAATAGCCAGATTTGAATTTTTGTGGGCTGAGTAAAAAGACTCTCTCTCTCTCTCTCCTTTTGGCTTACTTGATAAGTACATTTGATAGCAGGACAATCCACGCTCGGGACAAGTGAGCCTCGACCTCGGCTACTCGACACTTGACAACCAGATCTTATGAACAGATCTCGCGTGACCCTCTAAATTGCGCAACTATACTTCAATTCCTTTGCCTTTACCAGATTTCATGTACGTGACACGTGAAGTTGTCCTGGAAGGAATTTTGTCTGGATCCAGATTCATGAACTCGGTATCATTTTATATTCATAAGTTTCAATGAGCAGCTTATCTGGGATTGGATTGACCGCGTTGATATTGATTAGAGTTGGAGATTGATGTACAATTTCTTAACCATAAATGAACTAAATTACAAGATCCCAAATATAACTTAAAGCATCTTGTGTACATTCCAACTTTTGGGGACATGTCCAATATATGTGTTACGAAATATATCACGCATCTACATTAGACATTGTTTTGCTGGATCTCTATGCCTCCTTTCGAGGCGTTGCTTTTCCTCCTTGTGAAGGGCATCTTGATACCTAATTGTATTTCCAAGTACATATATGTATATATAAATTATTAAAAAAATGGAAGGGTTCAGGTCGGGTCGGATCCGGTCTTGGCCCGGCCCGCCTTCTTTTTTTTTTCTTCTTTCCCCGCACGGTCCCGTTTCCCCTGCGCGACCCAGCTCCTCTTTCCTAAGCCCGGCCCGCGTCCCAGCTATCTCTCTCCTCTAGCCTTCCTCAAGCGGAACCTACAAGAGCAGAGAACAGAAAAGAAGACCAGCGATAAAGAGCAGAGCAGGGGGATCGGTGTGGCAGGTGAGCGGCGTGATCCGCGGGTCGGGAGCAACCCGATCGGCAGGGGTCTTCGCACGGACCTGCAGAAGAAAAGTGAGCAAAAAAAAGAAGAAAAAAAAGGGAACAGCAGAGAGGGAGATGGGGGAGAGAAGTGCTCGAGGGAGAGAGCTTGAGCGAGGGAAGTTCTGGAGAGAGGGAAGAGAGAGTGGCTCAACCGTGCACGGGATCCCACTCCCCGACGCCTTTCTTCTGGAACAACGAGAACCGAGAAAAGGGAGGAGGAGCAAGAGAGAACCGGGAGAGAATCGAGACCAGGGGGGCCGGGAGAGAGCGAGAGAGAAAATGAAGAGGACGAGCTGAAGGGAGAGGGGGCTGGAAAGACAGCTTCGCCGTCGCCAGTCGTCCGCCGCAGCGCTCCCCTTCGAACCAGGTAGGTCATTCCTGAGTACGTTTGCCTTTTTTCTTTTGGTGGGGCGTCGGGCTGGAGCTCGTGGTCGACCAGTTCGCACGAGCTTTAGTCTCAGTCCTCGCCCGAAATTCCGTTGTGCTCGTGTTCATTCCTCAGACAGCGTATGCGTGCTTATTGTAGTGCTTTTGTTTGTGTTTGGTGTTATGGCCGAGACTTGTTATTTTTGTTTAAACTCAAGTTAAATGCTGATAAATTTGTCCCTCAGCCGATCCAGAATAATGCTTGTGCATCGCGTGATGATCTTGGCCCAGTCGAGTTCAGGCCAAGATCATCACGCAATGCACAAGCATTATTCTGGATCGACTCGTGGACAAATTTATCAGCATTTAACTTGAGTTTAAACAAAATAACAAGTCTCGCCATAATACCAAACACAAACAAAAGCACTACAATAAGCACGCATACGCTGTCTGAGGAATGAACACGAGCACAACGGAATTTCGGGCGAGGACTGAGACTAAAGCTCGTGCGAACTGGTCGACCACGAGCTCCAGCCCGACGCCCCACCAAAAGAAAAAAGGCAAACGTACTCAGAATGACCTACCGGTTCGAAGGGGAGCGCGCGGCGGACGACTGGCGACGGCGAAGCTGTCTTTCCAGCCCCCTCTCCCTTCAACTCGTCCTCTTCATTTTCTCTCTCGCTCTCTCCCGGCCCCCTGGTCTCGATTCTCTCCCGGTTCTCTCTTGCTCCTCCTCCCTTTTCTCGGTTCTCGTTGTTCCAGAAGAAGGGCGTCGGGGAGTGGGATCCCGTGCACAGTTGAGCCACTCTTTGGCTCTCTTCCCTCTCTCCAGAACTTCCCTCGCTCAAGCTCTCTCCCTAGAACACTTCTCTCCCCCAGCTCCCTCCCTCTCTGTTGTTCCCTTTTTTTCTTCTTCTTTTTGCTCACTTTTCTTCTGCAGGTCCGCGCGAAGACCCCTGCCGTGCCAGCTGCTGGTCCGGTTGCTCCCGACCCGCGAATCACGCCGCTCGCCTGCCACACCGATCCCCCTGCTCTGCTCTCTATCGCTGGTCTTCTTTTCTGTTCTCTGCTCCTGCAGGTTACGCGTGAGGAAGGCCAGAGGAGAGAGATAGCTAGGACGCGGGCCGGGCTTAGGAAAGAGGAGCTGGGCCGCGCAGGGGAAACGGGCCTGACCGTGCGGGGAAAGAAGAAAAAAAAAAGGCGGGTCAGGCCAAGACCGGATCCGGCCCGACCCGAACCCTTCCATTTTTTTAATAATTTATATATACATATATGTACTCTCTTTTTTTTTTTTTGGACAAGTATACATATATGTACTTGAAAATACAATTAGGTGTCAATAATCGTGATGCCCTTCACAAGGAGGAAAAACAACGCCCCGAAAGGAGGCATAGAGATCTAGCCAAACAATGTCTAATGTAGATGCGTGATATATTTCGTAACACATATATTGGACATGTCCCCAAAAGTTGGAATGTACATAAGATGCTTTAAGTTATATTTGGGATCTTGTAATTTAGTTCATATATGGTTAAGAAATTGTACATCAATCTCCAACTCTAATCAATGTCAACGCGGTCAATCCAATCCCAAATAAGCTGCTCCTTGAAACTTATGAATATAAAATGATACCGAGTTCATGAATCTGGATCCAGACAAAGTTCCTTCCAGGACAACTTCACGTGTCACGTACATGAAATCTGGTAAAGGCAAAGGAATTGAAGTATAGTTGCGCAATTTAGAGGGTCACGCGAGATCTGTTCATAAGATCTGGTTGTCAAGTGTCGAGCAGCCGAGGTCGAGGCTCACTTGTCCCGAGCGTGGACTGTCCTGCTATCAAATGTGTCGCGACCTACCCTCGGGGGAGGGAATAGGTTTAGGGGTATTGCCTAAAGGATGGGCCTAAGGCCCATGATTAGGCGTGGGCTCTCCCAAGCCCATACCCCACGTGACGTTGGGATATCCTTAAAAATTTTGCACAAAAAGAGTCGCCACTAACTTATTGGGGTCAGCTAGAAACCAAGTAAAACAGGGGAGCGTGTCTCACTTCCTACCCAACTAGAGAATCTAGGGTCGGGGACTTAATTACACTAATTGACTAATTAGTACCCTTTCGGTACCTAATCTTGTTCATTTTAACAAAATGATTTTTATCAGGCAGTTTTGATTGATTTCATACATATCCACTAACATAGGAGGTAAACATGCGGGTGCCCAATCAATAAAGTAATAATTATTAGGGGTGAGCATGGTCCGGGTTGGTCCGGGCCACCCCCTAACCCTAGGACCAACCCGTACAGTGTCGGTCCTCAATTTTTAGAACCGAGGACCGACCTACCGAGCTGGGACCAAGGACCGGACCGACCCAATGGGTTCGGTCCGGCCTGTGGTCAACCTGGACCGATCGATAATTTATTTCGTCTTGTTTTTTATACTCCCTAAAAAAGTAAACCTACAAATTCAAATTACACATCCATCGATAATGCGGCATTGTGCAACTAAACTATAAATACCAATACAAGATCTCAAATGAAGCACAAAGTAGATATCACTAGTCAAGTTGTGTTTGGAAAGCAAGGGCAAGCTGAGCATTAGGGTTTCTAATTAGGGCTTCTTCTTTTTTCTTTTTGATTTACTCGGCGATAAGTGAGGCGACCGGCGTGAGTGGCGAGCGCAAGCGTCAAGTGTTGAGTGGGGTGAGCGTTTAGTGAGGCCAGCGGCAAGCGGCGAGCGTTGAGCGAGACTAGCGGCGAGTGGTGAGTGGCGAGTGTTTAGCGAGGCCAGCGACGACAGCAAAGGGCGAGTGATGAGTGGCGAGAGGCACGAGCAACGTGCACGGTCAAAGGTGAGCGACGCGGGCAACCAGAGGCGAGCGGGATGTTGCTACTTTTGATTTTGGCAAATTGAAGAACAAAGAAGACAAAATGGAAGAGAACGTAGTTTAAGGAAGAAAGCCATGAGGAGATTTACGGCATAAACTTCACGCCATTTCGGACATCACGAGTCCATGACTATGAGGAGTCCTTGGTCCTCACGATGAAGAATGTACTCTGGAGTCTAGACTGTGGAGGAAGAGGCCGTGAAGACCTTTACAGCCGTAAACTTCACGCCTTTTGGAATTGGATGCCGTCTGGTCGTCCATGACTGTGAGCATGAGGAGTCAACAACTTTAACATCATTTTACTTAGGTTTGAATACATAAAATAATTATATATAATATAATATAACATAAATTTTACTTAGGTTTGAATATATAAAATAATTATAAATAATATAATATAATATAATATAATATACGGGGTTGGTCCAGGGTTGGACCGACCCAAAACTCTCGGGGACCGGGACCAACCCGCAGTGTTGGTCCCGGGAATTTCGGGACCAAGGACCGACCTGGGCCCCTTAGGAACCGGACCAGACCGCGGGGTTGGGCAGTCCAGGTGGTCGACCCTAAACCTCTCGCTCACCCTTAATAATTATAACTACCAAGATCCTATTTGCCCTAAAATTAAACACGTGCAAATTAAACACAAAACATGCAAATTAAACATGCGATAAAAACAACATACAAGAAAATAAAGGCTTAATTACACTAAAGCGGCAATACATAGCAATTCCTAACCGAACCTTATTATTTTTGGATTTTCGAAATTTTTAATTTTTTTTAATTTTTTTAAAAATTTTAATAATTTTTTAAAAAGTCGAATTTTTTAATGTTTTCTGAGTTTTTTGAAATTTCGGAAAATTTTTGAATTTTTATCATTTTTCGAAATTTTTTTATTTTTATAATTTTTTTGAATTTTTTTAATATATATTTAATATTTAATATTATTATACTTCAATAAAATGGGTTCGGACCGGGTAAACCCAATCCGGCCCGTGGACCCAACCCAAACCCGGATCCAACACTTTTGGATTTAAAATATATTTATATATATATATATATATATTTTTCAAATTTAAAAAATAAATAAATAAATAAAAATCCTTTCAATTGTCTTTTCTGACCGCACACTCCCCTTCTGCGATTCCTCCTTGCCAAGACCAACTTTTCCTTTCTCTTTTTTTAATATTTTGTTTTACTTTTTCATTTTTTTCCGTACTTTTCTTTTCCTCTTTCTTTTATTTTTTTTTTCTCTTCTTCTCCTTCGTGCTTGCCCCCTGCGCGCCTTCAACCCTCCTGAAGAGTGAAGAGGGCCTTCTCCTTCCTCGCGACATTCCTCACCAAAATTCGTTTCTTTACCAAGACTAATTTGAACAACAACAATAACCAAAGCACTTAGCATCCCTTCTAACACCAAACCACTCCGACCGACGCAAATCAACGCCGGCCATCTAACTCAGATGGTTGCTACACCATTTTCGGATGCAAACACCCGCAGCTCAAACACACATGATTACTTCATGAAAATCGCATGAAATCGCGATGAAAACATGAGAGACAGACATGGTCCAACATATATATGAACAAGTGCAAATTAGACCGAGTTTGAATGCGGGTTTTTTCTCGGTTCTCTTTGAGACATTTTGTCAAACATTGGGTGTGCAGCAGCTAAAAAGAGGGCATATGGGCTCACTTGAGGCTCGAATCCGAGTAAAGATCAACACAATATGCATAAGCAACACTCAAGATCCACTAAGGGACATATATCACACTCGAACAGATACGAACACAGCAAGTATTTTCAGCCACAACATACTCACAGATTTGAATCTCTTTCAGGCATTTCATCAACCGGTTAGCATACACAACAGAAACGAAGGATCTTCGGACTGGTATAGACTCAAGCACAAGCTTGGACGTCTATCAACATGCACTAGGACATCTATGAGCTTTCATGGAGGACCGGTGAAGCCGAAGCTCGCGTGAACAGGTCGGCCGTGAGCTCCGGCCCGAGACCTCGAAGTGAAGCGAGAAGCCTACCTGGTTCGGATGGCGAGCAACGGGCGTACTTCAGGCGACGGCGACGCGCTCTCTCCAAAGCTGTCTCTCTCTCAAGCTCGCCCTCTGGTGCTCTTTTCTCTCTTGACCAAAAAAACAGCCGTGAACCCCTCTTGTTTCCCTCCCTCCTTTTAGCTTCCCCGTTCTCTTTTTTTTCTTTTGCAGGTTATCGTGCGAAGACCAGCCATGCCAGCTGCCGACCGAGCCGCTCCCGACCCGTGGATCACGCTGGCCGTCTGCCACCCGATCCTCTGCTGCTCCCGCTTTCGCTGCTCGCTCTGCTACTCTGTTTTTTCTGTTCTTGCAGGTCTTTTTCAGCGAAGACCAGCAGGAGGGGGGAAGAAAGCTGGGCACAAGCCGAGCCGAGGAGAAAGAAGAGGAAGATGGGCCGCACAAGGGCCTGTTTGTGGGGAAAAAGAAAGAGAGAATGGCCTCTCTCGATTTCATTTTTTTTTTTTAATTAATTTTTTTGTATTTTCTTTTTTTTTTTTTTTTTGTGGCTAATTCCTAATCTTGTACATGATTAAGTCTTAAATAAAATTGTAAAATTTAGGTGTCAACAAAATGTACTTATCAAGATGGAGAGAGAGTCTTTTTACTCGGCCCACAAAAATTCAAATCTGGCTATTAGTTTTTAATTACTTATATTTTGGTTACTCCACGTTAACTTTTTTTTTTGTTTTTGGTGACCCAAGGAACCCCGCATGGCCAGCAGCTGGAGGTAAACCACTGGGGGCGACACGTGCTAGCCACCACACACGTGCCACCGGGCAAGTACTCCACGTTAACTTGGTACTTAACTCCACAGCCAATCTTCAAGAGATATCTGCAGTAGCTAGTTTCTGTTGAAGCCTTTCAACTCGATCTAGTGGAAACACGAAAAAGGAAAGGTAAAGAAAAAGCAGAGAGAAGAATCCAAAGTCGTCACTGTATCCCATCAGATATCTCAAATGGTACTGCACGACATGAAAATTTCAGCAGCAGGCGTAGGTTAATTTTTAATAGTGGATTAAAGAAGTTTCTATCACTTTAGCCACTCCAAAGAAGAAACTTATCCTCATTCTTCAAAATTGAAAGAAGTAAAACTTCATCAGCTTCCCCTCAGCCTTGTGGTTTGGCCTAAAGATATTAAACGTCACCAACAAAGGTTCAAGGCATGGTGAATTGTGAAAGAAAGATAGATGAGAAGAAAGAAGTGAATTTTCCATTAGAAGTGTCATAGATACCCACCAAAATTAGCTAGAAGTGCACCTTTACCTCATAACAACAATGAAAAAATATTTTCTTTAACAATCCGTCACTTGAAGGCTATCTTTTGTAGATATATCAATGCTCAAACTACATATTTGCACCTAAAATGATCCCTACGGGCATGCTGACAATAATTATTTCTTTCATGTAAAACAGAATTCAATAAAACGCATCGATATAAGACAAATAAGTTTTCCACTATGCATAAGCGTTCAGCGACAATTTTCAGGGACTTATCATTGCCAAAATTATAAATACAGCTTTTACAAGTGAATTTCAATCCAATGTGTTCATGTCAACAGAAAATTGTCAAAGGACACACGGTCATAAAAGTATCACCAGTACTCATATCATAATAATAAAAGAATAGAAAAACTTCTAAGAACTAGAAGTCATATCGTCAAAGATGATCCTTAATAGCATAAATACACCCTTTAACTAGATGTCCACTCACAGCATACACTGTAGAGGAGAGCATACAAGAATTTAACATTGATAAATTGACAATATGAGAAACCAAAAATTAACCGCACTGGTCAAACTCAGGAAGTAAAGAGTACCTTGAATGATCCGGAATGACGAATGGAGGGATCTATCTGTAAGGACATGGAATAGGACTTCTCAGCTTCATCAAATTGTTCCATTGTCGCCAGAGACTAAACGGCGTGGCATGAGTTTTTCTGCCTCCCATGTTACCGGGTTCACAAAAAAGCTCCTGCTGGAAGCGATGGTGAAGAGATGCTTCTCTTTGCAAGGTTGGGCGCCGAGGATCAGCAAAGACCGGGAATTCCACATGCTAAAGAATCCCATGTCGTGTTACAATCATACTATTAAGCTTCCTAATTGGTGTAAGTTCCCCAACATCGAAGTTTTGCCTCCCATGTACAATGACTTCATCACTAAGTTTGACCTATCTGACAGCCCTACTACATCTCCAAATTAATAGGTCATGGTTATCTACGACATTGGACGGTTAGGGCTTTGGAAACCAGGCGAGGAGTGGATGGCAGGGAACTCCCCCTCGGATCATAATTTTGACGCCATATACTAAAAGGGGTGTTTTGTTGCTGTTAATTGTGAGGGTTAGCTTATTGAGGTGCAACGTGGATGGACACACTCCGTTTGAGGTTCAAGTAGCTTTCAAGATACGGCAAAATTTCCTAGAATACAAGCAAGAGTATCCCTCAGAACCTCTATTGTGTCGGATTCAATTGTATCTCGTGCAATCGATGACAGGAACCCTATTGTTTGTGTCACACCAGGAACGACAAAGACCTACCAAAACCTTTCAATTTGCGTTTTCGAGAGTGCACAGAAGTTGAGAGCTGGGCTGCAATTCTTCCTTCTCTTTGGAGGTCGATGAAAAGCCCCCATATTAAACAGAATTGTATATACTTTACTTGTGATTATCTCATGGTTTCCGTTTAAGATGGTACAATCAAGCCGCTCGTCAAGGGGAAATCTTCTCCTTTGCTTTGGATCGAAACAAGCTTTTAAGCCATAGCAAGAAAGTTTGGCTTGTTAATATTGATGAAGTGAGCAGATTAGTGGAACGTCAAGCGATAAATACGGTTAATAAAAAAAGCGAGTCATTTAAAAAACATGAAATTCTTAGATCATTGGAAGTAGAATTGTACTGAAATCTGAAATTGTACGTTCGATGCTGCCAATTTTACACCACTAATGACCCTTTTTCTTTTCGCAATAGCCGTCTGCGTTTTGCTTTCTATTGGTTTATCTCTTCTGCAGAGTTGCATGACATATAATGTCTGTTGTACTCAAAACAAAATAGAGTGAAGGCAAAACATAGGGTTTGAACTTTGAGCAAGGGAAAATAATGAAGGTTTGGAAATATATTGGTCCCTTTGTGGTTAACTACTTTTCTTTTTATACACCAGACACACCAGACCTTACATTAGATCCACGGACCAAAAAAGGAATTTTACTCTCGCCAGACGGGTCACTATGGACATTGTCGGCCTAGTGGCTTGCCAAATCCATCATTAGTAGAAACAATCAAGAGTCATTTATTGATGACGTTAGGGCGTAGTACCAGAGTGAAAGTAAAAACATGGAGGATGGATGGGCAACGGCAAATGTTGTTGATTAATATTGTTTATAGTCAGAATGGTCATATACTTAATCAATGTCACATACTAGTAACTGCATAACTTACAAATTGCTCTCTACCTTACATGAGCATCAGCAACAGGTAGTCTTTCTACTCTCCTCTGCTATAATTGCATTTCTGCATGGGGGATGAAACCTGCTATGTCCACCAGCTGAACTTATATGGTCACAACAGAAACTCGAAAACCCAGAAGCTTCGCCTCTTTATTGTCCTTGCTTACGAGAAACACAAACTGCACTTACAGAAATGGCAATGCACAGAAGCTCAGAAATTATATCCTTGAACTGAGGAGTAGTAAGTTAACGCTGGATACTTCTTCGGTAGACCTAGAATGTTCTCAAAAAGAAAAGCAGTGAAGAGGATAAGATCTCCACTTATCATGGTACTAATTATGCAGAAATAGCACTCATGCATGAGAGTCTTGCTGCTTCTTCTTTTTTCTTTTTCTTTTTTTTGGGGGGTACGAAATGAGAGTCTTGCTTTCGATGAAGAGCCTTTGATCATTTTGGTGCTGCACACAAACATGAGAATGCAAGGGACCTTCCAGTCACATCTCTCATGAAAGCAACCAAATTAGGTGCTTACATAAGGCAATGTACATGAAAGTCGACTGCTTATTCTTATATACCTATCCTGCACTATTTACTAGGAATAAGATAGTCAATTGCATCTCTCTAGCATTTGCCCGTTGTCTATTTCTTAATAAAACAAATGGGGGAAAAATGCAACAGAACAGATAATGTAGATTTCTTTGGAATGTCCCTTTATTTAGCTAACACATTACAACAACGAAGGAACTCACCTAAAGGAAGTACCTCTCATTCCTTGGCAGGCCCATTTTAAGTGTATGACCTATATCATTTGTGCATGTAGCCAATCACAACAGTGCATGCCAAATCCTGCACATTGATGAGAATAGGATCTCAGTCCTCAAACCAGCAGTGAAGTCAAGCAACATATACACAAGAAGACTGATTATCATAAGAAAAATATTAAAGAGGAATTTACGTTATGAGTCCTTTTTATTACGTGGTTCGCAAGCAGATACAAGGCAAACAAACAAATTGTTTCACTGATTATGATAACCACTAAATCGAAGCTAAGGACTTCACTTTCATGGCACTCACCAGTCACCATAACTGGTGGATTACCAAAGCAAGTCAATCAAGCATAGTGAGTTGGAAGGAATAACAAACCAGTTAACCAAACAGATCATCATGGTTACTCCCCATTAACTTGGTACTTATAACTCCACAGCCAATCTTCAAGAGATATCTGCAGCATCTAGTTTCTGTTGAAGCCTTTCAACTCGATCCTGTGGAAAAAGGAAAAAGAAAAGGTAAAGAAAAAGCAGAGAGGAGAATCAAAAGTTGTCACCGCATCCCATCAAGTCTCAGTAGTACTCCACAACATGAGAAATTGCAGCTGTACACAAGGGTAAATTTTTAATAATGGATTAAAGAAGTTTCCATCACTTTAGCCACTCCAATAAGAAACTTATCCTCATTCTTCTAAATTGAAGGAAGTAAACCTTCATCAGCTTCCCCTCAGCCTTGTGGTTTGGCCTAAAGATATTAAACATCACTAACAAAGGTTCAAGGCATGGTGACTTGGGAAAGAAAGATAGACGAGAAGAAAGAAGTGAATCTTCCATTAGAACTATCATAGATACTGACCAAAATTAGCTAGAAGTGCACCTCTACCTCATAACAACAATGAAAAACATATTTTCTTTGACAATCCATCACTTAAAGGCTATCTTTTGCAGATATATCAATGCTCAAACTACATATTTGCACCTAAAAGGAACCCTATGGACATGCTGACAATAATTATTTCTTTCATGTAAAACAGAATTCAATAAAACACATCAAAATAAGATAAACAAGTTTTCCACTTCACATGAGCATTCAGTGACCTTTAACCCGAATTTTGAGGGACATAATCATTGCCAAAATCATAAATACAGCTTTTACAAGTAAATTTCTATTCAATGTGTCCATGTCAACAGAAAATTGTCATAGTCATAAAACTATCACCAGTACTCATATCATAATGATGAAAGAAGAGAAAAACTTCTAAGAACCACAAGTCATATCGTCAAAGATGATCCTTGTAGCAGAAATACACCCTTTAACTAGATGTCCACTAACAGCATATACCGTAGAGGAGAGCTTACAAGAATTTGACACTGATAAACTGACAATATGAGAAACCAGAGACTAACTGCCCTGGTCAAACTCAGAAGTAAAGAGTACCTTGAATGATCTAGAACGACGAATGGAGGGATCTATCTGTAAGGACATAAAATAGGACTTCTCAGCTTCATCAAACTGTTCCATTTCCATGAAAGCATCTCCCTGACATAATTGAGCCTAGAGGAAGGAAAGAACATTTACTTTAGAAATATAATATGAGCCAAGATTCTCACCAATACAAGGATCTCTCTCCCTTTCTGGTCCACACCACTTATGTAAGCATGTACCAAGGTCTCTAATATCTAAAACACAAAATTTGGTGATCTTAAGGTTATATATTGAAGGAGTATCCAACTTTAAAGAAAGAATTCCCTCATTTCTTGAGATCATGGGCAAGGTTCAATGGTGAAGATTTTAGAATATCTGAAGAAGAGATTGTGTTCTGATTGCTTGAGATCCAGGTCAGAGTAGACCCTCACCTACTTAACACTACTTAGACATTAAAATCATGCACCTGCATTAAATTATGTAAATCTTGTTACATAAACAGCACTTGCCCTGTCTCCTTCCCCTTTCCATCCTATCAATGAAATCCGAAGAATTGTTCCTGAGACCAACCTCCCAGCCGACAAAAAGTCTAGTGTGCGTCCTTGTGTGCCCCTCGTGGCAAATGACTTATGGTTGGAAAGATTAAGGTCACAAATTCCTCAAGCCTTTAATTATATGTCAATCAATTTTTGTGAAGTAGAAAATCACTGACCTCAATGTACTGAGGAGATAATGTCAACGCTTCTTTTGCATCTTCAAGAGCCCCGCTATAGTTGCACATTCCCAACCTCGCAACAGATCTGAACAAAACACAAACCTCTAATTCATAAATCTTCAAGACCCAACCTCATAACAGATCTTAACAAAAAATAAACCTCTAATTCATAAATCTTCAAGAGCCCATGTATAGTTGCACATTCCCACCTTTTCAGCAGCATAATCAAAATAAAATGTTAACAAAAATTCGAATTCATCCACAAAGGCGCCACATTTGGTGCAAACTCATTCACATCACCAGCAGAATCAAAAGCAAACACCTTGTCGACTACAGAAAAGGGGGTAAAATCTCATCTTGGAATACTCATTACATAGTGGTGACAAATTTAGAAAGTTCACCATGCAATGTAGCAAGATGCAGAAACTGTCTCAACCTCAGATGACAGGAATTGACGTACCAACCTGTCTTTATACATCACATGGATCCCACCGCATGGCCTTATTGCTATAGCCTGCGTAACAAAGAAATAATCTTCATGAATTACCATTCCTCCATCTCCCTCATCTGATCAACTACGGTCTATTCAATAATTTCAAAAAGGACCATCAATGCACTCATTCTCTAATCTCTATCAGCAGAATGCTCCAAAATAAGCCAAAAAACCAACCCAATTCAACCGCCAATTAACCCACAACATACGACCATTCCCGCAAGACCGAGCACAAAAACCACCGAATTACAGCAAAACGCGCGCCAACCGGAACCTACCTGAGTTAGCAGCACCTCGGCATCGGAGAAATTCCCCTTCTCCAGCTCGCTCTCGGCTCTCTTCCTCAGCGCGAGCGCCTCCAGGCTCCTTAGCACGCCGCCGTCGTCGTCGCTCCAGAAGATCCGGGCGGCGCGCGCGGCGGTGCCGCAGTGGCTGACGATGACGCCCTCGGGCAGGAGGGCGAGGTTGGGGCCGGAGCCGCACCGGCCCAGGCAACCGCAGGCCTTGACGGCGACGCCGGGCGGGGCGAGGCCGGAGAGGGCCTCCAGGGTCTGGAACGAGCCCTGCTTGCGGCAGGTGCGGTTGGTGCAGACCCTGACCTCGGAGAGCTCCGGCGAGGAGCCCGCCGCGCGCGCGGCGGCGGCGGCGGGGCGGCGGCACCGTTTGGGACGAGAGAGGGAGAGCGGGCGGTTGAGGGGAGAGATTAAGGTGAGCTCCATCGTCTCCTCCTCCCTCCACGCGACGATGGCGGTGTGTCACAGACCAATAGGCCTCGGGATAGTCAACGCAATGTGCTGAAAGCATATGCTGTTTGGTTGACGTCCGTAGCGTCAACCATTTGAAAAACGATTATACAATTTATTTATCTTTTGAGGGATAAATAATTAACGATAATTTCTTACCTTTTACTAAAAAAAAAAATAATTAACGATAATACATCACGTTGCTAGTGGTGAGCTTCTCCCCTAAAGCAAGGAGAGGAGTTCGATTTCCGAGCATCGCAGGAATTATTTACCTGGGGCACGAGGGGTGGTGGTGACTCACGTGCTTCGCCAAAATTTAGTCTGCCGCACTATCGGCATACGGGGCTTTCTTGGATCACAAAAAAAAAATAATAATAATTAACGATAATACACCCATCCCACGGTGGACGAGATAGGTTCGCGCTCCGCCCCACCCCTTAATTGGTAGGGAAGAGATTTGAAACTTCTCGCTCCCATTGCATGACTCACCTGCGGCCTGTAGGAGATGGGTCTTTACGGGTAGCCCTGAATTTACACCGCCGGCTACCGGCTGTACGGTAACTACTCTTTTTGAATAATAAAACTAAAATGCCCAATATTCATTAGGAAATGTCAGATTGAATAGTAATTATTATGTACCACTAATAGCCCGAAAGTTCAAGATTGATGAACTCATTACCAAATACCCACCATTATATCAGTAGCGAGGGATTTCTCAATATAAAGCATGTAGTCGTTCAAAGGTTTATGTAGGAGTCGAATCACACTTGTCACATCGTCGAAGACAGGTCACGCTTTTAGTCATCCAGTTATTTACTTGAATCACTGATAGAACTCCGGCCAGAAGGGAAACATCGGAAGAGTTCGTACTACTGCTCAAATCATTGTAGTCTCTTAGAATGGTGCAGTGGAGCTCATGGAGTAGAGTTCATTCATCAATTCCGATAGGGACTAACACGAGCTCTTCGGTCGACATTGATCTTGTGCACATTGCAAATTAATTTCTCAGATTGAGGTTAAGATCAGACCTTGAATCTTAAAAGTTACACTAATTATTAGGCTCGCACGGTGCGCAGGATTAAAGCTGTCAGTTTATGAGTAGGAGCAGCTTGTACATAAAAATCGACAGACATGTCGCCAATGCTACCCCACACATTCCTTAGGAAGCTCAGAAAACCTGGGCTTGTCCTCGCAATAGTCGTAGACCAAGTACTTCTTGCATACCCACTTCAGTTGTCGGCTCTGGCGCCGGCCTAACTCGTTGAACGACGGCCTGTCCCACCAGTATCGCCCCAATTGCCCGCACTTGGTCGTGACATCGGCCGTCTCCGGCGACAGCTCACAGGCGTCGATGTCGAAGGCCCTGAACGAAGAGACAAAAGGCGCATGGCTCCAGTTCGTCTTCACCCTCCCTCCTTGGGTAGCCCAATCGTCGGCGTTCCACACCGAACCAAGGACACGCATAGGCTGGTTCTTCGGATACGGCACGCCGTGTGACTCTTCCTTGTTCGCGAACACTCTTATAGGAATTCCATCGACCAGAAACCTATGTTGATCGACAAAATTACCAGCGTAAGCAAGCAATGAAAACGTACGAAGCGCGTGCAAAATAACTATTTATCGAGAAAGAGAACTAGGAAGGAAAATAAAGGACGACGTACGTGATATAACGCCGGTTCCAGAACAAAGAGTAGGTGTGAAAATCCGTGGTAGGGTCGAACCAAAGGCTGTGCCTTTGCTCTCTATCTCCGGTGCCGTTGACATAGACGTTGGTTTGTACAAGGTAAGGTTCTCCGGATAGGTTTCCCAGAAACTCGAAGTCAAGCTCATCGTGGTTGGGCCCGTCCGAAGACATCTGCAGTGGTATTTCATCTGTGAGTTTTTGCATACCGGAATTCGGAAACACTTTATGATTGCAGATGAGTAGGGATGATTGCATACGTAGAATGCCGTTACTGTTCCGGCCGAATCGCCTTGGACCAGCTTAATTTGCACGCTTGTCAGTCCAAACAGGTATGCCTTCCTGGACCCAAATCCACAACCTGCAGAAAGCCACGGCGATTCTCGATTCAAGAGTGGGATTATGGTAGACAATGGAGCTCTGTTTAGGACTTAACAAGCTCAAAGTATCGATTTCGGTCGAGTTTGAATATGAATGCAACGACGCTCGAACTCAGTTTCTTCAAAGTCTACTAGTAGTTGGTTCTTTCTTGTGCATAGTTGGTCATTTCTCAATTCTTTAATGCAGACACAACACGAAAACCAAGCTTCACGAGTTCTAGACGTATCGTTCTTATTCCGCATCAGCTTTGAAGATCGAAGTTTGCTTTTGAGCTAGAAAGGGTATTTAGACTGTTAGTCAAGGAAGAACCGGCTCTTACCGTCTCCTTGTGAATCATCGTCTACAAGTATGAGTACGAAAATTGTCATCAAATCAAGACTCTGGAACTGGGAGGACTAATGAACTGTGAGTTAGAGGGCAAGAGGTAGGCTTTACCAGAAGAAGAATCAAGAGTCAACTTCGTTTGGTCCCTTTCACACTCGAAGTGCTCAGGAGCCCAATTGGGTTGAAAGAGCTCGTCGAAGCCGTCACAACCGGCTACCCTCGGAACCACATGAGAACTCCATAACCACACCATCATCGTCAAGGCGATCAAGGAGCATGAAGGAGACCGCCGCTTCGAGATTGCCATCTGAGTTCTCGGATGCGACATCACCCAGAAAGCCAAATTTCAAGAACCAGCTAGTGAAGAGGCTTGTGGAACGACGACCGTGTGCTATATGAACACTCAGGAAACTCTCTGAACATCAGAGTCTTTTATATTGTACATTATCATGGGACCCGAGTGGGGTCTCACCATTGATGAAGTGGAGTCCAGCCAAGGTATAGGCAAGTTGAAATGGATTCCCAAGGCCACGTCGGAGAGCCACTAACTTGAGGAATTGCCCACTATTCTCCAAGGTATCAAAGGGAAATGGATCGGCAGAAACGGAAAAGCTTTGCTTTATGAGCTGTCGATTCTCAATTCACCTTCACCTCAACACACATTCAGAAGCAGATTCATCTCTTTCGTAGACAGGCAGAATCAAATCTTGGCCAATACCCTATAAAGAAGCCATGTAATTTCTGGCGTCTTCGCTACATTCTGTTGTCTGTTCTACCGAATGACAGAGGAGAATATTAGGTTCACGCATTCTGACATGGTGCAGATGACATTTGCTACGGAGGTCTGCGAAAAACTTGCATGTCCAAGAAGTCAAACTCGGCTCGTACAGGGATTAGGTAGCGCACTTTTGACAGTCCAAGTGCTCAGAAATTCAAGTTAAACATTTCGACAAGAGGGAAAAGGAATTGGTCGTACATTAATGGGTCGGTGCACTATGCAAATAGAAAAAGAAATCGTTTTTCTAATTTGGTAGACGGTGACCGACCTTGTCAAGGATTACATTGCTTCCGCATAAACTTTTAGCACAAGCTTAGCTCAGAACATTAACAATTGCCGTATATGCATGCCTCCACGCAACATAACATACCAAGTATCCCTAAAACAAACTTTCTGGAAAGTGCTTTGCATATATAAAGGAGAAATGGGTTGTCATCAACTTCACTTGATGGTCTCATTGGCACAAGGCATCGATCAGAGGCATAGCAAAGCAAGAATTTCCTGACTTGAGGCCCTTTTGGACCATCATTAGTGGGTACCTCCTCAACCACCTATTTGGAAATCAGCCTCAACAGATTCTCAACTAGTGTACATATATATCCTGATATTGGGTAGCCCTACAATCTCAAAGTAGCATAACAAGAATCCTAATAAATCAAAACTTATTATTGGCCAAAGAGGGGAAACTGCAAGGTCCGATTTTGTTCCAATGAGGTTCTCAAATAACCAGTGCAAATCTGGCAAGCTCATGATCCTTGAAATTTCAAAGCAACTCTGTGAAAGCTCAAGTTGATAAAGATAAAAGAGAGTAGCTTTGAACTAGAGTTTCCAGTAACTTAGCTAATTAGTGTGTCACAGGATCATGAGATGACAATCACAGAACACTTCATCAAAATGTGAAAGTAAGAAGGGCGAAGAGAAGAAGGCAAAATTTTAAACACCACGAAATATATATGGAAAGGCACAAAATCCATGTAGAGTCTCTAAGATTTGTGACCCTCCTCCGCAGCAGCCTCGAAAGTCTCCCCCGGAACAAGTTCAGGGACCTCATCATCATCATCCTCCTGCATTGCAGTTGCGCCTGCTGTGGCAGCAGCACCAGGTGACTGCTTCTGGAACTGTTCAGCCAGCTTCCTTAGGTTGTCCAAGTTATCTGGCCCTAATTGGTTGATTATTCCTGGGAGGATATCTTGCAATTCTGGAAGGACAATGATAAAAGACAATTCATGTGATTAGGAATTGAAAAGTTTAAACGCACTAGTGTGTGCCCATGCACAGTTCTGCATACAAAAATATACAGCACAGGCACAGATGCACAATTGGACACCTCCATGTAAAGATGTAAAGTATCCATCAAAATATCCTAGACTTCTCCAGCCATCAATGATAAACTTAGAGAAGTGAGAATACCTAAAAGCATTAAATGAGTAGAGTTAGCCCTAGATGTTTTACTCCCGGTAGTTTCAAATTAAATAGAAATATTTTAGACGCACAGAATATGAAGCTCAAGACAATGTCTTTAGGAACAAACAAATATAGATGTAGCGGCACTTCATACTATTCTTGGTTCTCAAAACAAGCACAAAATAAGCCTCTAGAAATTGTTCACGAAAAAGTTAAAAAAGGAAATTGATACATACTCTTGGTCTGAGGAGCACCACTGACAACCCATGTATTGGCTGCAATAGAGGCTTGAACTGGTCCACAAACAGAAATAGTATTACCATCACTGAGTGCATCAAAGCAATACACCAGGCACTTCTTTTAGAAAGTAGGTTAACCTTTGGGATTTACAAATTGGATGACAACATCATCCTTGAAAATGTTGACTTCCTCAATTGCAGGAATAGCATTAACCCCAATTCTTTTGAGAGTGCTTTGGAGCCTTTTGTCATCCGTGGTAGTTGTCTTGTGCACAGCCTTCTTCTTTCTGCAATAGAATGCAAAAGAAATTTAAAAATGCATCTTACCGGAAGCAACAATTTGCAGGCCCAAGCAGCAAAAAGCACAGAGTAGAATCAAATAGAATCAGATAATCTCTGAGTTGAACAAACAAGAAACAATGCAAGCAATCCCAATTAATGAAGAAATGTAGTTTTTTTTACTAAATTTAATATGAACAATGCAAAGCCACAAAATATGCACCTCAGCCCACACAAAGCACCATCAATATCGTACTTAATTATCAATGATTCATCTCTTTGAAATTTAATTATGAGATCATACAAAATATAGCCAGGACAAGTGAAGCAACATTGGCAGGCCTATGTTTTATCAGTCGAAATAATCTTTGAGTCGAAACTTGTAGCTCTGCTTGTATTCACAGGCCACAGATATTAAACTGGAACAAACTTTATACCTTCTCATGGTACCCTTTCCACCAGTGCGGACTGAACCCGCCATCTTCATAAGCTTCTCCACATTCATCTGTGCACGAAAGTGTCGAGTGTAAGTATGCCACAAGACCGCAGGCAAAAGAACTTAGAAGAACAACTCAACCATAAACATTCACTTTGAAACTCGCTGCAAAGCTGCTAGCTTCCACAGAATTACCGACCGTCACACCTGCCTACTCCCTATATCGGGCCTATACTTTTTTAATCTGCTCTCTGATACGGATCAGATAGCACAGCCCCTATGCCATTTACTAAAATCTATATTGCCAAATATAAGAGAAAGATTAATCATGAATGCACGCGAATGAATAGCACAAGACCTTGGTAGGTTAAATCATTTCTTAGGAATGTACCCAAAAAAAAAAAAAAAATGCAGACGGTAGCAGGTTCCAAACCATATCTAGCACCAGATAAAGCACAAAGTTCGCATGCTTGAGCATCTCAGCTCAAATCTCGTGAGGAAAACATGAGCTCCACTATCGACTGGAAAACATCCAAAAACCAAGCTTCACTTCTTTAGCAAATCGATTAATTAAAATTTCCATACATAAACCAGACCGCCACAGCAACATCGGAGGGAACCCATTTTCCAGCATCTCTCCCTCTCCACGACACGCAACAGCTAAGAGACAAAGACGACAAGATTGAGGAACAACAACAGAACCCAAAACTGCTCCGAGGAAACATCTCAAGCGACAGAGAACCGCAAACGCAAGAGCAAACCAATGAACCTTAGCTCAGCAATGCAAAAGAACCCCAACTCAAATGCTACAACATCAAGCAACACTCCAACCAAGTAAATCCCCATGAAAACAGCCACCAATATCGAATCGAAAGCACTCAGCAAGATCGAAAAATCGCTAAATTTCCGACCACCACCGCAAGCCTTAAACCCTAAAAAGCTCACTCCCGAGCCGCCCGAAATGAAGAAACCATCGAAGCGCGACGCGAGATCGGGGGAGTGCGGAATCGGGCAAGGCCGTACCTTTACTCGACTCTCGACCTCGAATCGGTTTTGCCGGGCGAGGGTTTTAGGTGGAGCAGGAGGAAGAAGAAGATAAGAGAGCTCGCCCTCGCTAGCCAGACGGCGCCCGCAGAATTATAGCCCGTTCGCTCGCTCGCTCGCTCTGAGGTTTTCCCAAAGCGATGATGCATGATAATCAGCGGACCGTGATCAGACGGCAGAGAAGACTCGATGTGACACGTGTCTAGATCATGGCGTACGGCTCTCTGGATGGGGAACAAATGCATTGCCGTACCCGGTGAAAACAACATGGGCCAAGGACGGGCCGGGCAGGTTCCGGCCCATTCAGATGGATCCAGATTTTCCAGGCCCGATTTCCCTGATCCGGCCCACGACGGTTCACCCGCCACGACCGGACCGCGGGAGAGAAGAAGCACCTCATCTTCTTCGCTGAGACTGAAGAGTGATGATGAGATAAAGCATGAGCCTCGCCGCTCCGTTCGCCGCGGCTCTCCTCTGCGACGTCGCGGTCGCTCCCGCGTTCGTTCGCCTCCCGAGGCTCAGGACCTCCGTCGGCGGCGAGGACGGCGCCGGCGACGAGCCCGTCTTCCGTCACGGGGGCCCGCGGATTCGCGCGCGTTCGGCTTCGGCCGGCGGTGGAAGAGCTTCGCTCGCCGTCTCGCAGCTCCGACGGCGGAAGGAAGGCGGTTCGAGCGCGACGCGCGGCTGCGCGGCCCTTTCTTCTGGAAATGGCGCGGATTCACGGCGAGTCTCCGGAGGAGATTTCGTGGTCGTGAGTTTCTACCGCTTCGTGCGCGTTGAGAACCCGGAGGAGGAGGTCGCGAAGCACCTCGCGTTCTTGAAGGTAAATTTTTTCTGGTTCGCGGGCTCTGGAACGTTCGTGCTCGACGATTGAATTCGCGAAATGCTGCGATTGGTTGTTCCGAGTTTCGACGGTGCAATGAATCGGGTGCTTACTCCGCTGCTCTGTATATGTGCAGGATCTTGATATACACGGTCGGATATATCTCAATGCGCAAGGGATTAATGCGCAGGTACTCCTTCGGTTCGGTCCATTTGGTTTCCCTTTCTGTTTTCGTTGCCTCTTTGCTTCTGTAAGTAGCACTGTTTTTAGTCTCGTGTTCCTTTTGAGAGCTCATTAGAAGTCCGTCGCCCAATGGTGACACTTACTACGGCTTTCATGTTCAAGATGATAAAGCAAATGGTGGTGTTATTGAAAGTCTGAACTGGAGTCTGAACTTACCAGTATAGCAGTGAGGCAATTGGCAATCAGAGACTGCTGTATTGTATCTCAAAATCGTAGCCACAACATGCTGAGAACTCTTATGCCGGGATGTCACTTTAAAATGCCCTTCTTTTTCTAAATTCTGATCAAGTACATCTATGGCCACGTCTAAGGGTTTTGCTATGTACATACATTTCCATGAGGCTGGAACTGATGTTTGGTGGAAATAGTTCGTCTTTGACAGTAAACCTTTATCTTATTTTGTGAATGGAAGGCTTGATGCGCATCACGGCTGAAGTAAACTAGTCTGTGGAATACAAGTCCATACTCACCATGTCGAGTAGAGTAATTGGTCATTGTTCTTATTTCTTATTCGGTTCTCCCTTATGCTTCACCATTGTACAGTACAGTGGGCCACTGGCAGATGCTCGCTCATATTTTGAATGGTTGAGAGAAAATGACAGATTCTCGGATATACTAATTCAGATCTCTCCTGCTCTAAGTGGGCATGCATTCCCTAAATTGAAAGTGCAATTTAAGCCCTTGGTACAGGTGAGCTGTTGCTCAGCACCTTTCTATTGCTTCTGCTTTATCTATCTGAGTAAGCTTTTTGTCATTTCTCTCTTTGTTTGAAGATTTTCAGTTTAATTGTTCCATCTGCATGTACCTATGCTGATGGGTAGATTATTCGGTTTGGGCTATTTTCTTCTCAGGTGGATGGAGGTATTGCCCATCTTCCCCTGCTCAACACTTCTATGAGAGCAACACCTTTAGAACCTTCTGAATGGAAGAAACGAGTTGTAGCACTAAGTAGAAGCCGTGATGCATCCAGTGGGAATGTGGATTCAGACTGCATCATACTGGATCTAAGGAATGGTACCTCATTTAGTGTTAAAATTGTGTGGATTTAGTGGCATTTAACTTATGCCAAATCGAATTTTACTTTCATCACTTATGAAACTCAATCATAATTGATATTGCTGGTTAGCTCAAAAGAACCATATGAAATAGGGAAAGAGTGGGGAACAGAGGAAACAATTCCTGGCCAATTCTGAAAACCTATACTTCATCATTATTTGTGGCAAGCCTGTGTTTGTAGTTTTCTTGGTCTTGTACTTCAGAGCAATGACATCATGTCTCCATTCTTAACCAGGCTATGAGTGGGATATTGGCCATTTTCAGGGGGCTCGACGTCCTGAAGTTGACTGTTTTAGGAGCACTTCATTTGGTCTATCTGAGACAGAGGTATGGTTGAAGTTATTCTGCTTCTGCACTGTTGTGTCTTATGTGCTGAACATGTTATCAGTTAGAATTATTTGAATTTTCTTTAATTACTGTCATGGAAAAATGTTCTATAGATAACCTAAGGATGCAGTCTTGCATTATGTGTCACAGTGTTAGACTTGGCATCTGAATAAGCATGGTCAGTAGGTTATATTCTTTTTGACAGTTTCTGTATTTCCATGTGGTATTCTTTGATGGTTTTTATTGTTGGATACAATAAAGGGACACATCCAAGCTGCTATAGTCTCCATTTAAAAGACCGTCTCTTATGTCTAGTGTAGAAATTGTATACAGGACTTTGTAATCATTTATGCCATCACTTGATTTCAACACCTAAGCTTTTTTTTTTTTTTTTTTTTTGGTGCCGGGCTCCCTTGTTGTATAGTTTTGGTTAAAAGTCAATATGTTACTTACCTCACCAAAAAAAAAAAAAAAAAAACACCTAAGCTTTTCAAGCACAACGTTTGCATAGGTGCATCGGTTAGAGCTGGCAAAGTTTGGCATAACTTGATAAAATGATCCAAATGAGACATGATCAAAGTAGGAACATAGAAAGTATCCGGATCTGATGAAATATTAGCACATATTCACTCCTTTTTCTAGTAAGTAAACTTTAAATACCAATCGATACGATAGCATCCACAGCTGCGATAAGTTCAGACCTACTGCCAGCCCTAGCAATTTTGCTTGCTACTCATGCTATGCCAATATGGGCCTACAACACATAATTTAATGACCTTATAATGATTTGTATGAAGAGGCATGCTTATGTGGATATTCCTGATAGAATGTTGCGATGTTTACTCATTCTGATGAAGGGTTTGTCTGAAGTGTCTGGACACTAAATATGAAAGTTTGTGCTATTCTCACACTTATTTGACCACTAGAGCTTACATGTCAAAAGTCAATTGTATTTCAGGCCTATAGGTAACTTCAGTTGTTTCAGTTTGTTATTCTCTTGCATCCAGGTCAATGATTCAGATCCCCTAGCAGATGTCAATAAAGAGAAAACAGATGTACTTATGTACTGTACCGGCGGTATCCGCTGTGATGTGTATTCTACCATTTTAAGGTATTAAAGTCATCCCTGTAATCATCTTTTTTGTTATGACATTTTTGTTTCCACGTTGAGATTGTCCAGCCAGCTTGTTAAGTCCTGTGCCCAAGTGGATTTGTCTTAATGTATGGGTCTTTGTACATAGCATCAGTTGTCTAATTGGGAATGGGGTACTTAATTTCTGCTATCCACTATTCATGAGAGCTGGCAATTTCAGCAGTTGGAAATCGCAAAGATAATTTGGCATAGTTATTTATTGAAAGTGGGAAAACTATCAATTATGTTTGTTAATGCCTGATAAACCAAAAGCAGAAAGGCGCTGGCCAACATTGAACTAGTTTGCATCAGTCAAGACTTTCAGGTCTTAGAATTAAAATATGTTTGGTTTAAATTACTATGTCAATACATATGTCCGTTGACATAGTCATTTAGGAACTCTAATTGGGCTATAAGCACTCATTGGAAGTCTCATATTATATTGGATGATGTCCTGCATAGATTATCCTGTAAGCCTGCCTCACCAATCCAAGTTGCTTTCCTAAAACGTCAACCTTTCATACGAACTAGGTGTGGAGCTCATACATGCAGTCACATGCTCTACCACCGCCTGCAAAATGTTGATTTACTTGTCCATGGTGCAGAAAAAAGGGATTTAAGAGGTTGTACACTTTAAAGGGAGGTGTCTCTCACTATCTTGAGAATGAAGGTCCAGTGGAATGGGTTGGCAACTTGTTTGTGTTTGACTCCCGCCTCTCTCTCCCTCCTGCTGCCTACAACCCTAGATCCGCGACACAAACATGTGACCTGCAGCATGCTATTAAGAATGAAAAATTCGCAAAATGCTATCTGTGCGGTTCAGTAGTCCAAGAGTTGAGACATCGGAATTGTGCAAATCTTGATTGCAACCTGCTTTTTCTGTGAGTACTAATTCTCTCCTTTCCTTCTGATCTATGTACCACAGTTTTGCTCTCAGTCCTTGTCGGTCGATTTACAGATGGTTCTCAGATTCTTCCGGTAATCTGTTGTCTTGCTGGAAATAACAAAGCTAGTTGAGGGGAAGTTATTTTATCCTAAAAAAAATTGTTCATAAAAATGAGAGAGTTATTTTGCTTGAAGCTAAATCGTGCTTGTTGATTAACCTTTGCAACACAAACTGTTGATCTTATTTCCTTTGCGCTAGGCCCTAATTATGACCACCTATTCTGTGCTTATGCCTTGTTCTCTTTCTAGATATGCTTTCAAATGGATGTGTTTCAAGTTGAGTCAGCAGTGGTGAATTAAGTTGGCTGAGTTGGAGCTTTGGGTCTCTTGATAGAATTGCAGATTGGTTACCTTTTGTCTTGGCATCTAATAACCCTAACTTTTAGTGTATATAGTAGTGCATGGATCAATTTCTCTGGGGAGTTAAACTCAAATGAGTGAGTATGTAATAATTAAAGTGCAATATAGTCTAACACTCAATTGTTTGATGATAAAATAAGAGATGGACAAAACATGACTAGGTTGCGCAATTTTGTATTTCAAAAATAGTATATGATATGTTGGATGTGAACTAGGCGGAATCTGGTGATCTCAATTCTTGATAAATGCTTTTCACATTGTTCTTTCATAAAAAATTTCAGATGCTGTCCAGACTGTGTGAGCAGTTTCAGAGGATGCTGCTGTTCGACTTGTATGACTGCTCCTCGGCTTAGACCTGTTTTGCCTGGCCACCAGAGATACGAGAAATGGCATCTTTATAGAGATTTGGAAATACAACCAAGTTGACATTTTAAGTTTCACATGTGGCTGTGGAAAACCTTTGAGGTGACATATTTCTGCTTCTCTCCCGTTTCTGCTCGAAGAGTTGAGTACTGGGGGATCATGATCTTGGAAATGACTCTGATGAGGCACTGCTTGATCTTTACTGGGGAACTGCTATTGAAAGTATCATGGAGGAGAATCTGATAACATTTCGGGGTTCCCTGTAAGCCACTTTTCCCCCTATTTTTGGGCACACTTTACTTGCTATATTGATAGCTTCAGTTTTTTATATTGAAGGGACCCTACGTTGTTTCTTGGAGTTAACATTATCAGATTAACTTTACGAGGTCGTGGGCTATGTATTGTCCTCATCATGGATGATTTTACACATAACAAATCCGTAGTGGAGAAGTATTCGACCTTCTAAGGTCAGTCACTCGCATGCCCGAGGAACGCATCTCTTTGAATCTGCTCTGCTGTTGCTTTTGAAAGATCAGCTTTTGTTTACTCTCCTGTGTCGGTTGTGGAAGATAACCTGATCGTGTTCGGTTTCGTGTCGGGGTGGGAAACTGTTAGTAAAGATGGATTGATGGGGTGAATTTGATGTCCTTGTGCTTTCCCAACCTGGGATCGTAACACCTATATTGAATTGCTTTAAACTATCTGCGAAGACCACATCCTTGCACCAGCAAAAGTGCAGGTTTTTCTCAGATTTTGAGAGTCCTGGGAAATGCGTGCTTTGTGCGGTTGAGTGTAACACCTATCTGTTAAAAGAATCTGTTGAAGCTCGTTTTAGGCTCCTTGCGCCCTATGTGGTGCTGTATCAGATTATTTAGAAGGGTGACTGGTTCCAATTTAAGAAACTGACAAAATCAGATAACTTAAAAGCTGGACCGTTGGTGTCTGCTCCCAAGGATGGCAGCGGATTTTTCTTCTTTCATGTTAAGGATCTTGTCACTGAGCGTCTTTTCGGGGTACTATTCAGTCATAGTTAATTAGAAAAGCATTTTTAATATATTGATCACACATAACATGACGAAATTGAGCAAGCTTCTTTTTGTTTGATTGATCACACATAACATGACGAAATTGAGGAAGTTTCTTTTTGTTTGATTGTGCATAACACGAGGAAATTAATACTCAAAAATGAGGAAGTTTCTTTTTGTTCAATCACCTTGCATATAGTATCGTCGTAAAACATTTTCATTTATTCACCAAGATTCTCGGCTCTTCTTCGAGTCATTTGCCTCCAACACTTAGAGACATCATCCCACACAAAATTATTAGGTGCATCGCATTGCTTCATATGGATTAGCCTGGTTTCCATCCTGGTTTTAGGAATCGGACTGGGGCTAGACCAGTCGGTTCCAGTCCGATTCTTGGGTTGGACCGAGACTGGCTGTACCTTTTCTTTTTTTTCTTCTAATATATGCACGCAGTTTATCATTTTTTTAAAACAAACAGTTAGGTATCCTAGTCATCAAATTATCCGACTTTCCTTGCCTACACTCTGCGTCTGCTACTAGAACCAAGATTTTATCACTACGCCTTTCAACTATGTTGCCCAAACCCTCAGTCAATTCAGCAAATTTTCTTGTCCAAATTATCCATGCCAAGAATACTGGTCATCAAAAGTCCCTGACTTATAATGGGACAAACCCGATTAACCGCTGCACTAAAAGCCACTAATGCGAATTCCCCACCAGGAGCGCGAAGAAGGCATGTTCTTACCGCAGAGACTATCGAGATCCCAATAAGCCGGCCAACAATTTTATTTTATTTTTTTAGGGCAGCTAGTTCCGCTAGTCCGGACTAGTAAGCCAGTTGGGCCAGGACCGGTGCTCACCCCGAAGTAACTGAAGGTTCATGAAAACAGTCAGAGGTCCTAGCACATTAGATTAGATTTGAACCACTCACCATCACGTACATGATTTGGAATCAGTCCGTGTACAAGCAAGCAAAAGGGTGTGCAAAAAAAAAAAAAAAGACTTTCTTTCAATTTCCCCTAACAATAGACATATTGAATCCAACATGGAATTGAAGAGGCAAACCTAAAACTATATTGACATTTCCCAAAGCAATGAGAAAAGGCATGGAAAAAAAATTTGCAGAACTTATCACACGTTTATAAAAGAAAGTAAGAATCCTTGAATGTGCATACACAAAATGGAGTGATTCCCCGTGTTAATCTTGCTGCTTATGATGATGATGCGGCTTGTTGAAGGACCCCCTGAGTAATCAATGCCAGACAGAAAATACGTCAGCAGGCGTCGAAAAGTCGAACAAATAACACGTGCTTTGTTTAGTTCCATGATGTTTCTAATCAACGCATAACTTATAACATACTTGCAGTCTTGCGGGACGCTCCAGGACAGGGATGGGTTTGCGTTAGGGAGCGGCTTCATGTATTGTCTCCAATCGTCGAGCAGAATTTTGAGGTCGTGGATCTTGTTGTCGAGGCCGACGCAGCAGTTGGCGTGCATCGTGCAGACCAGATTCAAGTCCCTGCTCGCCTGGCAGAACCCCCCAAAATACGCCGTGTCCAGGAACTTCATCCGGAGCCCGATTTCATCAAGGAAGGGGTCCATCTTGATCTCGTTCAGCACGTCCTGGTCATGCTTCCCGGGATACTGTTCTCTGGAGCGGTACCAGAATTTGTAGAACTCGACCGTCCTGTTGTTCGACTTCACGTAGGTGAACCCACCGTTTGGCGCATTGTTTCTGTCGGACGGGTTCCCCCCGAAGTAATCGCAAGCAATTTGGAAATCCGCGTCAGTATAGAACCTTGGAAACGGATCCCGGAGCCACATGATATCCGTGTCCTGTCAAAACCAACGACAAAAACAACTCGCATCTAACTAGGAGAAGACTAGTAATACTAAACATGAGCAGGAAGCAGAGTTCCTCAATGAAATCGAATTCAAATTTTTCTTCGATACCGTGAAGATGAGGCTGTAACCCTTTTCAAGGATCTCCCTGAGGAAATCGATCCTCCTCCACATCATCTGCAGATAGTCGGCCGACATGAAGTCCGCCTCCCCGGAGAAGTCGGTGCCTTGGGTCAGGAGGGCATAGCAGTGTGGGTGCAGCTTCAAGCAGCGGACATAGGCCTTGTGGTCGAGCGCGACGATCACGAGATGGTCCAAGAGTTTGAGTGTCCCATTGCCTCTCTTGAAGCTCTCGAGGAAGACGTCGAATATAGAGCCCGGCTCTGCCCACGCGTCGTTCAGGGTCGTCAGTATCACCGTCTTGTCCTCCATGGACGCCTCCTTAAGGACTCTGTCCAAGTTGTTGAACGTGCCATTAACCTGAAATTTTTTGCAGGAGCTCTTACTTCTCCTAGCCTTAGAAACTCAATGATTCACATGTAAATCTGAACAACTGTAGGTTCCTCATCAATCAAGCTCAAGCCGGTGAGATAGGTAATCGAGTCAAGCACGACTAATCTGTGCTCACGTCAAATATTCGCGTTAGTCTTCTCGATTATCCTAGAGTTTTCTCCTAATCCGATCAAATTTTACCATGAAACAAGAGAATAGGCTTACACACGAATTTGTCACTGGCATGAATGGTCAGGAAAGCATAAGCTGCTAATCAAATCAATTTGGAGAAGGTCCACTCACCCAATATATCATATAAAGTATAATGATACATACAGTAAGAAGATAAAATCACTTCACTTTATGATCCCACTAGCAAGTGGGTTGGTCGCAAGGGGAGATACCTAATTATCCAAAAAATACCTTAAGAATTACATTAATTATTCTTACAATGTCAGATAACAGTTGGAAGCATCCAAAGATTACAAGGACAAAACAAAAGGGCCATCGATTTTCTCCTTTTCTTCTTCTTTTCTCAAACGATAAAGGTGGGAGATCCGGTTCACACTAGCATAAAGGTGAATAAATTTATCCTTTGTTGACGGATATACCGGCACGATCCGTGACGTGGGACAACGATTGAAAGAGACAACCTTGATAAATTTATCTTCTTCTTTTTCTCAAAAAAAAAAAAAAAAAATCTTTTTTGTTATTATTATATTTGATCTTTTTCTTTTATAAGGCAGCGGGATGCCGTAATTGGCCAATGCGCATCATGTGCTAGACCCACCAATGGGATCGAGTGGCTCCATGTGCTCTGGCACTCAGTCAGAACTGGAAAGACAAGGGACCACATGCCTATTATAAATGCATCCATTAAAGTTTCGATTATTTAAGGAAAAAAAAAAGTGCATCGTCAACCGAGGATAAATTCGACCAAAAAGCAAAAATTATAAATAAATAAACCGAGGATAAATTCTAGTTTTCCAATGGTTAGGTGGTGAAAAACCCGAAGGGAGATGGCTTAAATTTCTTGCAACCTTTTGAATTTTATTCCAATTTAATTCAACAAAACATATCTTCTCAACGGCCTGCAATTGCCGTCGCACCACGATTTGGACTTCATAAACGTTAAGTTTTCTGACTGAAAAAATGTACTTTAATTTGATTTCTTTTACCTTGGTTTTCTTTTGTTGTCTTCTTCTGAATTGGACATAAGCTTCTTCCCTTTTATTCTTTGTTTTTTGCATTTCTTGGTTCTATAAATAAGAACGCGCGTGGAATCAACAAAGTGGACCGAGCTAGGCTCTAAATATTATGGCTTTAATGCATCATTTGTTTTTTTATTTCTTTCAATGGATAAATGGGTCTTTTACCAGGGTAGGTTCATCTAATCGACCGTCGCCGAAAACAATTTTTCGCTTTGGTCAAACCAATACTATTCTAACCAAACTATTGAAAATCAATTAATCTATGTTCGCACTTATTTCTAGATTTTCGTCCACTTTTTGGAGGGGGGAACAATGCAATTAGGACATTGTGGTGGGAGCAGATTGCAAATGTGGAAATTTGCTCTGTGGGTTCTGGCTAAAGAGAGTGGATCAAATATAGGTTTTGATAAAGACGTCTTGCAAACACCTAATGCCATACTAACCACAAGATCAGCAAATGAGGCGTGAACCGAGGACGTGGTTTTGAAATTGCCACCGACCATGATGCATTTGAATCGCACATTTGGCAAGAATTTAAGTGGAGTTATAAGGCCTTGAACGAAAAAGAAAAATCGAAATTTGATATTTGAAAGTGAAAATCCCCAGGCCATGCATGTTGATTACGTGGCAATTACTGTCTTGATGGGGGTGATATGAGAAGCATATCTTGATGAATGTTGTCCCAAACATCAAGCCTGTCTAAATTACCTACTCTGAGAAATTAAAGAAGAGAATTTAACATGCCCCTAATGTGAAAAGAGGACAGAGAGAAAGAGACCACTGCAACTTTCACTTTCCAGAGATTTGACTTTCATCTACAAGACGGAAGCTTACATGGAAGAACAAGACCTGAATTAAAAGCTCCCTAGTTTTTTTTACAGCCTCCATCTCATAGCTAGAGGGTCTGCTCTAAGCCTAATGCCTCTGGAGAATTGTGCAGATATTTTTGTGTATTATGGCAGAAAAACTGTTCATCCCCCCCCCCCGGGGACAAGAGCAAAGACTGTGTTTTTATCTCAATTGAGCTTTGCACAAAGAGGAGGCAAACAAGTAGGGCGATTCAATCATCCCAATTCTAGATACTAATTAGGAAATTCGAAACCAAATGGATCCAACGATTGAGATTTGCTTTGTCATGTGAAAACTATCAAAACTGTGTCGGCGGAAACGCACAGAATTCATGACGGAGACAGGAGGAGGAGGAGGAGGAGGAGGAGGAGTACTACGTGTCCAAGAATCAGTTACCAACCTTGGAAGCGGTGCGGGCAGGATAGAACGAACTGGGCAAGAACGCTGCAAGAGGGTTGGCCGAGCCGTAGAGGAGCAAGCACGAGACCCCGAGTCCGGCGAACAGCAGCACGATCCTCAGATTGCGCAAGGCGAAGGAGCCGCTCCCGCTCGACGGCGTCGCCGGAGCGAACCCGGACCCCTGCTTCCCGTCGCCGTCGCAGCTCCCATGATGGCTTTTCACCGTCCCGTCGATACTGATCGCACTGCTGCCGCCGTCGCTACCCTTCGAAGCCGTCGACGAAGGATTCGGAGACTCCACCATCGCTGCTGTCGGCGCCGACCCTTTTCTCGTACCGATGTCCGCGCTGCTTTTCGCCTCTGCCCTTTAACGCCAAGCTTCCATCTTCAGCTTCCTCCTCGGTTTCTTCTTCATCCCCTCGAGGCCTCAGGCCGAACGGCTGCCCTCATTTCTTGCGTGCTTCTCCTGACATAACCCAAGTTGCCCATTAATTTAATCCCCCCTCTCCGACCGGTCCACGCAATGAGCTGTCCCTATATAATAATACTCAAGATCCTCAAGGAGAGAGTAAAGTAATCCAAGTCATGTGTGATGAGATCGGGACATGAATTTGGATACGAACGAAGGCACGACTCAGGTCCGCCTCTCGGTTTCTTCGGTCTCTCTCTCTCTCTCTCTCTTTTCTTCTTGCGCACGCGGCTGTGCGGTGGACTCTATACTCTATAGTCCCGTTCCACAGTGACGGGTTCCAACCTATGAAGCACGGACACTCTCCGAAAGCCTTCGTGTCGTGTCCGACACGCGGTCAATGAGTGTCGAAAAATCCGACACGTGATCAACTCTTTCCGACACGCCATGCGAGTCCAGGATTCCGACACCCGATTCTGACACGCACGGGGTCAATTTTAAAATTTCTAATACTTGAGTGGTCAAAATATAAATATACACAAAAGAAGTAATAAAAGAAGTAATAAAATTGGTATAAATATACATGCATGGGATCAATTTTTTTTTCAGTTTTGTATTTTTAGAATTGTTTTATTTTTTAAAAAGGTCTTTTACTATGAAAGAAGTAATAAAAAAATTCTATATATGATAAATAAATAAATTTAAAAATATCATTTCAGCATTTTTCTTTAAACAATGTTTTTTTTCCTCTAAAATTTGTGTATTATTGTAACAAATTAAAATAATGAATGATATTATTTAATATTTTTCGTATAAATTAATTCTAGGCTATTATTATTATTATAATATATTTAATATATAACGTGTCGGAACGTGTCGAAATTCTCTATTTTTAAGAAATGACGTGTCGACGTGTCGTGTCGTGTCGCATGTCACGTGTTCGTGTCGGTGCTACATAGGTTCCAACACGCAATTCTCCTCCCCCCTCAAATATCCCCTGCCTAGATACGACGATTCCTAGATACGACGATTCCCCGGTAAAGACCGCCGGCATTGTCTTTGCTGCGGTTGTAATCATCACAAGCCCCCGCTTTTATAGGCCTAATTCCCTAGAGAACCCTTAAAACTTTCATTTCTGAGTGCGTAATGCTCAATCATATACCCCATTGAATATCCCGTTCCCTTTTCATTTCTAGAGACGACGATTCCCTAGTCAAGACCGCCGGCAGTGTCTTTTTTACCTGTTGTACTCATCGGAAGCCCATTCATATATGCCTAATTTCCTAAAAGAATCCCAAACTTTCAATTCTAAATAAGTAATGCTTATGGGTGTGCATGCTTCAAGTGGGTGGTTCCCGGCCTAGAACCGAGAACCTCCCGCTAAAAACCGGTTCTAAAAAATTGAAACCGAGAACCATCCGTTATTGCATGGATTCACCCAAGAACCAGACCGCTGATCCGATCCGGTTTCTGAGTGGATCCATAAAACCGGTCTCACCAATAATAATATCATTTTCCAAATCCCACCGTGAGTATTTTTCATATCGAGTAATATTTTTCTTTAAATCGAACTGATTTAATTAAGGGTACCACTTTTCTTTATTTTATTGGAAAACACTACCAAAGAAGAGAAATAAGTTTTTTTTTCCTATTTTTGAATCATTTCAGTTAAAATCTATAATACTTTTTAAGTTCAAGATTTTGAATGATCATCATATGTAGATCATATTTTCCTTTATCCTCTAACAATGTTCAATCTCTTACAACATTTGCTTTATTGATTCTTTTTTTGTAGAAACAATTTCATCGGTACTCCACAGATTCTTGAATATAGTGTTATACGCGAGTCCCGAAAGTATCCTTTGAATGAACCATTTATTGAGTTGTTAAAAGGCAGCTTACACACTTTACTAAATTCTTATTAAAACATGAAAATCAAGAGAGGAAACGGAGCCCTAAAACTTATATTTACTAATTAGTAATTTCAAATTTTATTTTAATATTTATATTATTATAATATAATCGGTTCGATCCAGGTGGGTGGATCCGCCCATGAAACCGGGAACCAGACCGGTACCCACTAGTTCCCTCAAAACCACCGGTTTCAGGTGATTCCAATCCGGTTCCGAACAATCCGGGCGGGTCCCGGTTCTTTTGCACAGCCCTAGTAATGCTCTCTCATGTAAGCCCCTTGAATATCACGTGCCCTTTCATTTCTGGATAGAATGATTCACTCGCTAAGACCACCATCTTTGTGTTTTCTCCCCTCGTAATCATCACAAGCTCATCTTATAGGCCTAACCCTATAAAAAAAGACCTGCAGCTTTAGGTTTAGTCTTAATTATGTCCCCAACTTTCTTTGGTCTCATAAAAAAAACTCCAACGTCAACTCTAGTTTCAAATCTATCCAAACATTCAAAAATCACCATTAATTTACTCAAAATTATCGACATCAAAATCAATTAGAAATTTATTATCAAAGCCAGTGTTTTCATCAATACCCTCACCTTATAAAGAATAATAACAACCTCTTGATATTGATAATATTGAAGAAATTAATGGCTGACTTTGGGAAGCACGAGAAGATTGGGGACTAATAAATTGTTCAGAATAGATTTAAACCTAGATATAAAGTTGAAGGTTCTTTGGGGAATGGGTCCCATCTTTATAATATCATATATGTATATATAAAATTTTATCGATTGGACAACATCGATTCTCATCACCGGTTACATAATGCGGAATCAAATCATATTTTTCTCCGATGAATTTCTAAATTTTTTAAGGGCGACCGACTTTCGTAACTCGCGAGGAAGTGGACGAAACTTATTTTCACAAATAAATAATTCCACTGATCCAGCAAGTCCAAAGCTGATTTGGAATCCAATGGGCTTCGTTTTGAAGTATCTAGCGCCCGCGTTCTAGAAGTCTTCGCCACATGCATGCAATGATAGCGGCTGAAGCAATGCCCATGAATCAACAGCCACACATTTAATGTCCAATAAACTCATGTTCTAGAAAGCACCTGGCTTTCGAACTCTCCATTTTCTTTTTCCTTTTTTCTTTTCTACCCTCCCAATATTTGGAAAAGAAAAAAAAAATAATTGAAAGACGAAGAAAAATTGGTCGTGAAAGTCTCGAATGGGACCCGCGACGCAAAAGGGTCTCCGAGCCAGGCCAAGAAGGCCCGTGGATAATTCAGTTCCAATGATTGAGGGGGAAGGAAATTCGAAATTCTTATATATTCACCAGAGGAAAGTTAGTATAATTAACAATTGTGAAGATATTTTATTTGGTTCTTATCCTAAACATATGTTAAAAGAATTTTGTAATAAAATATCCCAAAAAATGTAATCGAACATTCAGAAAGATAAAATTCTCTTAACACGCATGGATGGATTTTTGTGTAGGCCTCACGTAGATTTACTGAGCTTATATATACATCAAAAGTGATGTTTTCATCCAATCATTCTTCTGATCGGTCGGTTATAACTTTGGATTTCGCACACATTTATGCTAAATTACTTTTGCGTGTGAATGATGTTTACGATATCTTGAGTGCGCACACACATGGATGGAGATCAAGATTCATCCCACCACTATATTTTTGTATATAGTTAATTTTGCATCTAAGTAATGCTCATGACTGTACCTTGACCAATTAGAAAGTTCATTCCAATCAGGACAAGAAAGAAAGAACAGACAGACCCATTAATTAGTCCCAGTGGACCATTAGATGTCCCGGCCCGAATCTGGAAAAATCTGGATTATATGGATTCGTGGATGGAATGATGATTGGCATTTACGAGTGGGCTTTGGCTCCATGGCCACCAAAATCCCACCACATGCCACCTTTCTTCTTTCCAAGTGAATGAAAATTCCCTTGCTTGCCCTTCATTAGGATAGGCACGAGATCAAAATCAGTCATTTTGCCTTTTCATCTGAGCGAAAAGGAGAAGGAAAAAGAAAAGGAAATTATCTTATAATCTTGAATGAAGTTAAGATTTTGTGAGCGAGCAAAGTTAGTAAGGTGAAGTTTTAGGACCTAACTTCACTGGACTCAAATCGATTTGAAGGTTTAAAGAATCGATGATCTAATTCGAGCAGAATTGAGTTCTCAAGTGGAGTTTGATTCCCCATTACACTATTTAAAGTAAAAGTCAAGCTAGACTTGGGACGATGCCAATGTTTCCAAAGTACAATGGAAAATATAGGTAACATTAGAGGTGTGCAAAACGGATTGTCCAACTTGAGAACCGCTCGGATTGGACCGAATCAGTCAATTCAATCTAGTTATTTGGTGTGTCGGTCCAGTTCTCGGTTCTTAAAATTAGAATCGATATCTGGCAATCCGATTCTCAATTCCAAGAGGGAATCGGACTAGATTTGATTGGACCAAATACAAATACCTTTTTTTATTATTTCTTCAAAAAACTTAATGAAATGTGAGTTAAATATTATCTTGTCTAATGATACCATAAGTTACGACACAATAACTCTTCACTCAATATTGCTTCCATTAATATCTTAAGATCTGTCGCTTTTTCTCATTGTGCACGGCTACTCTTTTATGTGAAATTTTAAAATTAAAAAAAAAAAAAGTGACGGACTCTATTAGATTAGACCAAAACTGATAATCAGATCCGATTCTTGGTCCTAAGACCAAACAGTCCAATCTTTAGTTCCTAAAATTAGGAACTAATCACCCCTAGGTAATATCACATTCATATTCCAACCATTTTGTTTTGTTGACTTTTTTCGTGACTCAATAGATGATTCGATAAGCCATTGATTTTTAATAGATGATTCGATAAGCCATTGATTTTTTTCGGTGTTTCAACATCCAATCGATTACGATAAATTGGATAAGATTTTATAGCTTTATCTTCTGCAGTTAAGATTTTGCAGTTTGGAATTTATATTTTATTTTTTCCGATTTACAGTTTTTTCTTCTGCTTTATCTTCTGCGTTTAGGATTTTGCAGTTTGAAATTTACATTATATTTTTTCCGAATTTACAGTTTTTTCTTCTGAAGTACCTCAACGTGACATGGGCATAAAAGGGATTAAACAATCAATTTTCTTTTCATAAGCGCTAAAATCATTTATTTTGGAGCTTTTCTTCAGTCACAGGTCCTCTCGTGTTAATTTCACTCGTCAATAGTATGATGATGATCGACATCAGTAACATGAATAGCACAAAAATAAATGCACAAAATTGACTCATAAAATGATAGGCTAAATCTACAAATGCTCGTTCAAGCTACTTCACTAAACTACTACGTAGCTTGAGCACAACTTGATTTGATTCGTCTCCCGGACTCGCATCTAAACCAGACTCTACTACCCATTGAGCCAACTCAGTTATCAATGTTCGCTCGAGTTACAGAAAGGCATGCCAGATCTTTGATTCAATCCAAAAGTCCAAACTCTTCAGGCCCGAATCAAACTTTCCGAGATTTTTTTGCTGCAGTAATCGTGCAAACTAACTCGTAACACCATTGCATCTATTGCTCAGCCACAACTCGTATAGGCCCGACCTCTCTTTAAATTCCCTGAAAGATTCAGGTAAATCTAAGTTGTGACCAAGTAAAAGACATTTTTACTAGTGAGCTCAACCAGAGAGCCTGCCTCTGACTAAAAAATTAAGGGTCTTGAAATCATCACTAACTTCTTAGCATCCAAACCCAAGCTGGTAAAGGAAACCAAGTACCGTGTTCATTACAACTATCAAGCAAATGCCTCAAACCTTCCTAGCAAAGTAGCAGAACATTTACCTAAGTAAACAAAGAACAAGAACCATAACAGGTTTAAAGTGCCCACACAGTTCAGTTCTAATAGTAGCCATAGCCATGCCAAGCAACTAACTCCGCAGGAATTAACTGCATAAACGTTCAGACAAGTCAACAATAGAACATGACCCTCTTGACATTTTCTTTGATTGCAGGAAGGGGTTTCACAGTAGTACTTGCAGCTGGTCCGCGTGTGCTCCTCGATCCCGCAAACCCAGGACCTGCGGCACCACGTCCACCACTGACGCCGCTTGTGGTTGAGCCACTATCGGATGTATCTCTATCCATGTAGAAGCGGGCTCGGAATGCCGCGAGATGGGCATAGTATGCAGGAGGAACTGTGGAAATTGGAGCAATTGTCAGTTTGAACATTAAAGCAGATTTACTCTTGAGATAGAGAGAGAGAGAGAGAGCCAACCGATGGATACAGAACGAGTGCACCTAGCATACCTGCAAAAACAGAATGCACACACATAAGCCAAATTTTACTCATTATTTTTTGGTCGGAGTCACATCTAATTTTTTTCCTTTTAAGCCTGACTTTTAATGATGGAGACAATAGAGCAATTTGCTTAGAGGCCGCATCATCAAACAATGGCAAAAGACGTACGTGTAGCAGAGCTTATTTGTAAGAGACTGCAGTCCATCAGCACTGAACCCATTTTCATCCCATAGAACATGATAATGAGCTGGACGACTTGTACCCTACATTGGAATATTGGACAAGTACATAACTAAAAAGCAAGGTTGCAGATATTTTAATAATTTTAAATAATTTTTCCCCTCTGATCTCTGTGAATGGGATGGAGATGAAGAAAGAACAATTAATGTTTACCTTTATACCAGCATGACTGCAAAGGTAAAAGTCAAACTCGGTCGGATGGCAGATTTGCGAGTCTACAACAGTACCTGTCACAAGTGGAATGGTCATCATAGAATTCAGAATCAAAATTACACAATAAATTACTTTATAAAAATGAATTTAAATGGATGGTCTACCCGGCAATATATTTCCACTCCTGTCTACTGTTCTTTCATCTGCATGGTTGTTGGCAAACAACCTAGTATGGTGCCGTTTTTGCACCACAACAAAAGTTACAGGAGGCTGATAATTTGGCTCTAAGTTGTTACAAGCCTGAAAAGGAAAGAGCGAGAGCATCTGAACAAAGAAACTGACAAAATGCACTCAAAGAAGAGGAGTTTGGATCAGGTGAGGTAAGAAAAACTAGATGAGGGAGTCCATCAAAGAATTCATGATTATCTGGGAGATAATGGCTAACCTTACGAATTGCATCAAGTTCATGTAACAGAACTTGATAGAATTGTCCTTCACTGACACCATCCCTACAACTCACATTGGCGCTATTAGGCACATACAGCACATATTTCCTGGAAACTAAACTTGCTGACTTTGAAAATGAAAAGGGTACCTGTAGAATATGATGCGTTGAGGTTTATGTCCAGTTTCTCTCCTAAACGATACAAGTAGCTCCCTGAGTCATTAGGAATGTGGGTCAATCCTCTTATACAATTTTATTAGAAGATATAGGGAAAGACCAATAGTAATTATTTCAAGCCAAATCAACTACCCTTCTTCCATCTTCACCTTCCCAAACTTTCCTATGGAGTTTAGTTCTGTTCTTCCTTCATTTTTATTTTTGGTTGGGGGAGGGGGGGATGAGAGAGAGATTATTCATACTTGATCATTCCACTGTCTACAGTCCCTCTCACAGGATCCTCCCGGGGTTTGTACAAGTCTTGAATAAGTTCCTCACGATGAGCTTGAGCACAAACTAGGCCAGCATACTTGGTAATTTCAGGCCAATCTTGAGAAGCCACGACCTAAATATAATGTTAGGAAAAAAGTCATCTTATAATGTAATTATGGTATCATAATCAGATAATCAAAGCATAAAGAAAAAAAAAAGCCAGGAGATACGACAAAGAAACATACAGCAGCTATCGAAGGGCTTGAATCCTCTCCAGGAGGAGGATGAGTAACATCAGCACCAAAAACTATAGTAGGTTGGTCGCTGACCACAGGCAAGCTCCTATATATAGCATCAACTAGCACTGTATTCCGTCCGCCAACCTTCACATTAATCTTTAGCGCAACATTGGCCAAATATTGTTTAGTCTTCTTAAAAACCTGACTTGTCAAACAACACTGGGAAACAAGTCCAAGATCTGTCTCACAGATCCGCTTAATGTCACCTGCAGAGAGGTAAAATCAAGGTAAGTATCAAACAAGCAATTAACAACCTATGGCATCCCATTCGTTAGAGCTTAATGCGTACCATATAGAGGACCATTGTTGTCAGGCAGAATTACGATAAGAAGGTCAACAGATTTGCCTGTTGGCCTGAGTTTAGTCATCGCCTCATTGTATCTAGATCTCAAAACCTTCTCCGAGTAGTCAGGACGGCCGCTTGTAGGTGGTAAGACCGGCTCTGGATTAAATACCTGTGTCCAAATTCCAAAGTTAGTAAAGTGCCCTCATTCCTGCAAAGATAATAAACTTGGGTATGATCACAAAATTTCCCAATTCTACCATTCCCGATGTCCTGCACATCTCCACGAGCTCAGAGCAAAAATCACGAGCAACAGCGTCTTGGATAGCTCGTGAGAAGCTGATGCACAGCCAGTGGTTGACACACCCACCATTAACCATACGCTGTGATGGAACAGACGAAAGGTAAGGAAAAGCCCTCAGCAACTGACAATTGCTAAGGACGACTAGAAATCATTTCTTTAGCCCAAAATTTTAACCTCAATCATACCCAAGCTGTCAACAATCAACATAGCACAAATATTCAAGGAAACCTTACTCCACAATATATTTATGTGATGTACCTCTCTTACTTATGAGCCCCAGATAGCATAAGAAGAATCACTGCATCATTCCCTCCCAATCAGTCCCCATCCTTTACAATCAAGTATAAGGCAAATAGAAATGAGTCATGTTTATACAGTTCACTGGTCTACTCATATTGCCTGCCCCCTCCCCCCTTCTCCTTTCTTCTTCCTCCTCTTCCAAATTAGAGATTTTGGCACAAAGTAAGAAGGTAAAAGCCAAAAGTTGTTCTGAATTATTGCTTATAGTTTAGAGATCATTTTTGCATAACAAAAGGTAAAAAAATAAGCCACCAATTTATGAAATAAGAGGCGGACCCCAAATGCAAAGAGTTTGAATAAAGCAAATGGCTACAAGTAAAGCCGCAGCCACCACAACAAGGCACACTCCATGCTTCAATTTTCAAGCTCCGGCCTGGCCCATTCAGGAGCGTGAGCTCAATAAGATTTGAGTTACAGTTCATGAACTTGAGTTAATGGGCGATCTAAAATAAAAAGGATAACCTAACCTTGTGCATCATATTCCAACATCCAACTTCCGGACGACAATCCTTGATCCTGCCGGAATCATGATATTTGAGCTGCAACAATTAGCTTGCAGAAATCAAGAAGGACTCCATACTATTTGACAAAACTCATGGGCAAAAAGAAAGAAATCCTAACCCGAGGTGCAGGAAGAACTCGAGCTTCCACTCGCGCAAGGCTCCTACTTATCTTTATACCAAATTCTTCTGCATATCTATCTTCATTGTATCTATTGCAATCGACAGTCTAAAAAATGTTAAGAAAAGAAATATCAGACCATCTTATCAGAAAAAGCAATCCTGAGTGAGCTTTGTCTTGTCTTATTCACATGCATATGATCTGGTAACTTTGCAGCAAGCTCAAACATCAAGAAATGTCACCAAAGTTTTGCTCAATAAAGGTAAACTGAAAACCTACTTAACAAATTTTAGTTGCGTTATAATGAAGTGCATATATCTGCCTTTTATTTGATGATTGTGATGAAGATGGGGGAAATTACAGGTTAAATTAGAAAATAAGTTTCCTAAATCCCTGTACAGCCCCCAACCAAAAAAACAAACACTATCATTTGAAAACATGATGCGGCATTTCCAAAGTGTGAGGAGTAACAAATGGCCGCTTGTGTAAAGAGAAGCTGTGTGAAAAGCTTATGATTCTTAAGACACTGAAGAAAAAGAATCATCATCCTGTGAATGAGCTTCCTTTTGGTTTTAAGAGCCGTTTTGTATATGCCTTCAGCTCTTGTGCTCTTTCGCTATATGGGTTTGCATCCCCTTAATGCCCTAGAGTTAGAACTCTTTATCCATCAAGAAGAAAACTAAGGATAAAAGAATCCCACGTGTGCTCAAAGAAGAGAGGAAGGACTGAGACATTCTCAGTTCCCATGGATGTGCTTGCATGAATAATCCCATCGATTGTGACTACCAAGCAATGCGTCATACAACAAAGATACATGGGGAAAAGTATATCTGGGATGACTAATCTCTAAATTCAACAGACGATAGGCTTATGCACATATCTTCGAGAAGGAAACACATGGAGTGATGCTGATTGTAAACCTTTTTCCTCCCAGCTGTGCACAATAGGAAAGTTAAACATATCCTTTCTAGATGGAAGCACATGAATGAGCAACCACATCATGTCAGCATACCTTTACAATATTATTTTCTCTTTCCTTGGGGCGTTGGCAAGTGACTTTAAGCAATGCGGTGATTTGTCGTTCATTTAACCTCTTGGAGTACCTTTGACCCTCTACAATTTTGCACACCTGAATATAGTAATAACAGAATCAGAAGTCAGAACTTCTGAAATGTAATAACTAAGTAAGAAGAGAGCTCAACAAATTTGCAAGAGAAGGACCTCCATAGGCAGATAATTGGGTTTTGTTGGGTTTCCAACTTGCAAACAAGGCCATTGAGTAAGTTGTATATTAAAACCGTAGGTTTCGGAGAAGTACCGAATGACAGATTTCATCGTACCTCCTTCATCTACAGGAAAACTGGAAAAGAAATGTAAGAAACAATTCTGCACACGGTAGAGCATACTAACAGAAATGAATAGACAGCAAACTTCCACAAGAGGAGAGCTTGGATTAATAAATAACTGCTCAAGGAAAGTCCTCACGTTAGCTCTCGTGTTGTCTGCGATGTTAAATTGGAGATCCGATATTTTCTACGCATGTTGCCACGATGTGTAACTTCAATTTTGACTCCTCTTAGAGCTTTTTTGATCTGTTCAGAAGGGGAAAAGTAAATATTACTGGATTCAGAAAGTGCAGATAATCTGTCGCTAAAAAAAATGAAAGAAAGCATCGATAATCAATAAATCACTCCCATCATGAAAAAAGTGACAGCTCAGGAGTTCCAAGAAAGACAAAATTAAAAATTGAGTCAGGGATATCATCCATGACACAACCAGATTGACAAAAGTACAAACAAAACTAAGAGTATGAAAACGCCAAAGGGAAAAGACAATCAAAAGAATGAACGGCTTCTCACCTTCACACGATCAGAATCGGATAATGGTCTAGATGTTGCATCACGGTTCAGCAGCTTAGTGACAAACTCAACAACCGGCAATGGCTCTATAAAGGCAGTGGTGGACATATCTAGCGTGCAAAAATAGATCATAAGGAGGTGACAAAGTTCTAATTCAACAGTTGTAAGTGATTCAAAATGCTAAAAACATGCCATGGAAAGTAGTCCAAATTCATGGAAGTGTTCTTTTCATAAAGAATGTGTTACCTATATTTAAAGATAGCCCATTCTGGGTGGGACGAATGCTCTGATAGAAACCACGCCAACATTCGAGCCCCTCACCCAACGAATGCCTTTCCCCTAACTTAGGGGAAAAAAATGATCGACCAACGGCACAGTACCCAGCACTAGATCACAAAAGGCAATAAATAAATAGCTCATTCCATACGCCATGATTTGTTATTGACATGAGTGAAGAGATTGCATCCCGTGAGACAAACAAAAGGTACCTAGTAGAAGGTGATTCACGGAGAACAATGTCAAGAACTTGCAGGACTTCTTGAGGCGCATCAGTTCGCCTCCCTTGCAAAAACAGTTCCAAATGGTGAAGATCAGCCCGTGCAGCCAACTTAATTATGACCTTGTACTCCCTCTCTCCCCTATATGAAGGCAGACAATAGAGGAAATCAATAACCCCATCAAGTACATAAAAAAATGAATGAATAAAACCATATCATGACACAAACCTTCGGCCACCTGATCTGTCTTCTTCATCTTCATCGCTGAGTGTGATGTTAAACTCCTTTGATGTAAAGGGCAGTGGTCCAGCAGTATAGAGACTTTTCCGACCATCATAAACAGGAAGCCGCCCCCCAAGATGCGACTTATTGTATAGATTCTCCAGCTTCTTCATTATTTGGCGATTGAGTATCCTTGATGTGACCTCTGGTATTATGGTGACCTTTTATGCATTAAAAACAAGCAAGTTAGTACAGTGCTTAAAGACAAAGCAGGGTACCGCATGCATGAGGCTCGGCTAAGCAGATTCAGGTATCGCCCATAGGTACGTAATCGTTCCCCTATATACAAAAGAGTCAACGAGACTCGAAGAAGTGGCACTATTTCACTCTGGTGCATGAAATGTGTGTATGTCAAACAACCAACTTGTGCGAGTATCTTAGACAAGAAAGCTCACATCATAATGGTGAAAATCTCTGTCGGCCAGTTGAGCAAAGAAGTGGTTTGCCTTGATGATGCACTTCTCTCCGATGGTACCTTTGCCGGGGCGACGAGGGAACCTGATTGATTTGCTACTTGCCGGTACAGCAGTCTGGATTGCTTGGCTAGTGGAACCCTCTTCCTGGATGCTAAGTTGCTCCAAGATTTGAGCAGTTTCAGATGGTTCAGGTGGCTGCGACGATGAACCAGCTTTGGATGGCATGGTTGGAGGATAGATCCTGCCCTGTGTAATCTGGGTTGCTTGGTGCAGTTCGGGAATTGGTTGTCTGGAGTATCCACTAGGAGAAAGCCCTCCTCTTTGGCCACCACCCATTCCATGACCACCACTATATCCTCCTCTGGCAAAATTTCCTCGACCACCCTGTGGGCCACGGTTTCTTCCACCCTGACCCTGGTACCCCCCTCTCTGCTGCTGGGAAGCAGTGGCACCACCACTGCTTTGTTGGGATGCAGTGGCACCACCAGTGCTGGGTTGGGAACCATGGTGGCTACCTTCACCCGGCTCGCGCGGCTCTCGAGGTTCAGAGCCCTCCCCGGCACCAGGAGCTGGAGTTCTCCTCTTTCTTACCATGACGACAGCTGAAAAGGGAAAACCACATGACACTAGTACACCATTCAGGTAATTCTAAGGCCGAGGGAGGATAAAAACACGTGCCATTGAATCCAACACTATGCAGATCATTATCAGGGAGATAGTTGAACAATCAAACATAAATTGAGGGGTAGGAAGGGACAACTAAGCGGTGGCCAACATGGCTTCAATGCACTTCAAGTTCAGATCCAGCGAAGGTAATGGAAAGCAAGAACGTAAAATCTAGAACGAAAAGACCACTGATAAGATTATCAAATCGATAGAGAAACGAGCACCCGGAGAGTGAATGGCCCTTCAAACCTAAAAATTTCCCAAAAAGAAATTAACTTTACCGGGCTAACAAGAACAGGGAAAGCAAACACAGCCCAGATTCGAGAATAATACTGGACTCAAGGCTCGTCCCAAGGAACCCACGACGTCACAAGACACAACAATCGTAATACAAGTCCAAACATGTACAGTGGCAAAAAGAGAGTTTCCAGTCAATCCCGACACCCACATCGCCGCAAAGCGAAGAACATACGACGATTCACGAAGAGAGAAACAAAAAACTTAAAAGTCCTAATCTCCACTTGTCACAAACACGAAGACCCAGAAAAAATTTGGCCACGCTCATCACGTGAAGAGCAGGCAAAAAAAAATAAAAGAGCGAAGCCGGACATGGAGTAAAATTCAGCGGATTCTAGAGCCGCCTCGACCAAATACCCAGAAAAGAAACGAACTTTACGAAGAAAATTGAAAAACTCAACGCCATTGACGATCACAGCCATCGATTTCTCCCGGATACACTGCACCCACCACGACTCCGACCGCGATGAACACGAAGCGACGACAGGCGAAACGCCGAAGTCAAACAAAAAAAAAAACAGAGAAAGAGACGAGCAGCACGAGAAACGGCAAACCACAAAGGCAAAAAAAAGAAAGAAAGAAAGAAAGAAAAACCGTCAAAGGGGAGGTGAAAAACCGAGACGACTGTACCAGAGACTGCGAGAAGAAACCACAATGGGCGTCCAGCGACGAAAGCGAAGGAGGTTAAAAGCCCGGAGGGGAGGAGGTAAAAGAACAGGCCCTTTTGAGCTTCGAAGTGCGAGATGCCGCCCCGTACGAGAGGAGGAAACCACCAAAAAGACGACGGGCGAGGAAGAGAGAGAGAGAGAAAGAGAAAGAGAGAGGAGAACAGAAAAGCTGCTCCGTATTAAACAACCCCGACCAAGGCCAGAGCAGGGAGAGCCCCACTTACTGCTTCTCGCCTTGTAAAGAGAAAGAGAGAGAGAGAGAGGCAGAGCCGGGATTGAAAATGACGGGTTCGTCCCTAGACGGTCGTGGGTCATGGGTCGCGGTCGCTATCTCCCGTCAAGCCCCGACCCCACGCCCTTTCGGGCCCTCCCTCGCCCGTCACACCCCCGGGCGCGCAGCACGCAAAACACGCCCCCCCCCCTCGTTCACGCTCCCTTCCTGGCCCCGCTGATCCGCGCGCACCCGAGCGAGGCGTTCGCGGCAGCGAGCGACGGAGGGTTCCGCCAGGCGGCGTTAATGAACCCACCCCACTTTTGCGCGAAAGCTCATGCCTGCAGCAGCGGCTCAGAGATGGGATTCAGAAGGCGACAGACAGCGATGGTACACTTCGGGGCTCTCCTCCGAAAGAGATAGAGGGGTCGTGTCATGTTCCAAGTTCCAGTGCTCCGAAATAGTTAAAAATAAAGGGAGGAGTGGGAGGAAAGCAAAAATCCGTTTCTTTCTTTGAATAATTGCGCAGCATACATGAATTCCACGGGCACAATGATTTTCGCGAGTGGCAACGGTGTGCTGCCCCTTTTTTTTTTTCTCCTCGGTCGCTCCTATCCTATCCTAGGGGCCTTTTGATTTGGGTGCGCGGATATTGATCGTCGTAACTGGATGCGATCATCTCCGTATTTTTAAATCTCATCTCCGTGAGCGTGTGTGCTGACGTGAAACGGGTTAATTCCCGTTCTTTACCGAGTCGTTCGATACGGAATCCACCACAGGATAAGTACTTCCCACTCGAATTAAAAGTTGTCGTAGTGTAATTATGAGTTGATGGTGATTTTTGGGTTCACGTCATTTCAATTTTCTGTTGCGGTTTTTGTTTTTTCTTTGTTTTGATGTTGTCGTGATTAAAGATGATGGCTCAACAAATGTGAGCATAACCTACGTAATCTTTTAGTGTAATGATAAGAAAGAGTATCGTCCCACGAAAATTGATGATCAATAAACTAATTAAATGCTAAAATATATTATTTTTAAAATTTATATAACAGATCAAAATATAATTGATAATAAATTAAATATAAAATTTGGAGACTAAATGCACTAATCAATCGGATAATTATGTTAAGGTATTTGATTTCATCATAACCACTAGATATAAATTTCAGATTGTCGTGGATACAAGAATTATATCAAAACCTATTTTGTTTACTATCGTGTATTTCTAGATATAACAAATCAGAGGATTTTTGATTTGATATCTATCTCTCAATACTTGTAGATAACATTAGCAAAATAAAATCAAGGATTCATTGATTTAACATCTATCTTCAACTGCTTTTTTATTTGAATTCTTAATTTTTGCCATTCTTTTTTTTTTTTTTATCTTCTTTGTATCTCGTTATTCTGTATAAACAAAGAAAATTCAAATAATAAGAAGGAAATTTAATCATTTTTTCATAGATATTGCATTATTTGTTGCTTAAAATAAGTAAAATAACTCTGTTTTTATAGAGTTATCAATTGCCAGTATGACAAAATCTCTACCCATCCACCGTTAAACAAATGACACGTGGAAAATTTCGATTACGTTATTGTTTCTAAGTACACACATCGATCGATCGTCGACAAGTGAAAGAATTATTAAATAATCTCGAGGAAGTTAATACTTAGATAGTTTAATTTACGCATATTTCCCAAAATTGTTATCCACATTGAAACGTACATGCCAGAAAAATCTAATATGGTCCATGCAAATTGAATTGCCCATGTGCACGTACATTTAAAAGTATTAGGTATCATTGTCTTTACCATTTATTATAACTACAATCCTAGAATGGATAGGGTTAGCTTGGGGCTCAACCGATGAAAATGTGCGCGGACCAAGCACACGCGTAACATGGTCTTTGATCATCCACTCCATCGGATCTAAACAATCTCGTCATTCGGTCGCCCCATTCAAGCTTTAGCTCGTTCTTGCCCAATCCGCGAATCTAATCGGATATTTCGGGAATTTGAAGAACGAACCAGAAAAAAGGAAAGAAAGGGGAAAAAGGACAAGACTTCCTCGCGGTAAAAAAAAGCATTGCTAAGTGCTAAGTTAGGTTGCTTTCATTGCACCGACCTAACCTATGCGATAGCCATTGAAGTCGAAGATGCTGGCCATGAACTTTTGCTGTTATGGCAATTATCATTCTCCTTCGCCCCCACCTCTGTGCTGTTGCTACAGATCTTGACCTTCTTTGCTCTTTAGCGTGACGACTCGTTTCGTTCTCCCGACCAGCACTAGCGACGATGCCATTTTGTCGTTCATTGTTCGGCCCATGACCATATTATAAAATAAAATTAAAAAATACGAAAAATTACCAAAACAAGTATAAACCTATTACAATTTTACAAATTCGGCCGTAATTAATTTATTTTTTTGCCAATTCAATCTTAAATTTTTGCAAATGTATCAATTCGGTTTGTCCGATAAATTTTAATCGGACAAAGTAGACACGACAATTTTTAGTTTTTTTTTTCATTTCTTTTCTTTTTTTTTGCTTTGCTGGTCTGGCCAAAGGCTTGGGTTGGTGTGGTAAACCTCGCTGAGTGAGGCTCACTATCGCTAGCCAAGGGAAGAAGGAAGGAAAAAATGGAGTAAAATAAATAAATTAAAAAATTAGCATGTCAAAATTGGCTTGATAAATTGAATTAGAACAAATATAAAAAATTTAGAATTGAATTGTCAAAAAAATTAATACTTAACTCTTAAAATTGCAATAAAGTTATAACCATTTTGATAATTTTCCCATAAAAAATAAGAGAGATCTTGGCATGTGTACTACCAAATTAAACATTCCAAGGCCTTATCTAGTACAACCCATCAATTATATAATTCTAGAAAGGGAGAAAAAGTCCATCGATGCCAGCTTGACCCTGATTTAGGTGGCACGGAGCATGCTGGAGTTTTGACAATGCAAACCTAACTTCCCACCTTGTATTTTCGATTGGGAATCTTCAAGTTTCGCAGCACTCGCCACGTGCTCGGGAAGGGTCTCTTACTCGTGGTTGAATTTGAAGGCATCCTCGACGATACCGAATCCCCCAAAAAAAAAAAAAAAAAACGTTTTTCTTTTTTCTTTGCTTTTGGTTGATTGGAAAGGAAGAAAGAGAGCAGGGAGACAAATCACATGATCCCAATTTGCAATTTGGGATTTATCCAATTAGTGACTCTAAATATGCTCCCACACTGTGGATAAAGTGCAGAATCCCAGGTCACCAAGCCCGATGCCATTGGTGAGGGGTCGCTATCCGGACCATTTAATTAGAGCACATTGTCACGTAGCACATTTGCATAGGATAAGATAGGTGCCCACTAAATGAAGTACGGTTTTTTTTTTTTAACCATTTCTAATTTATATACTAAGGTCAATTACCTAACTTAACTTTGTGTCTTGCTAGTAAACTTTGCTCGACTTACGAGGCAAGGAAAACCAATTCTTGTAAATTCAAAATCTTTAATAATAAATCGAAGTGCTCTTCCCTAGCCCTAGCCCACATGACAAATTTCCTCGACTCGTTTGCATCGAATGCCCATTTTTGGCTCTCTAGTATATTAATTATAGATACTGGTTTACTTTCTTGTGAGCAAATGCAATGACGGCGACCCTTTGTAGTTCTCGAGCCTCGCTCACATAAGCAGGCGGTTTTCAAGGGCCAAGAAAGCGATTGGACCTCCTCGACCTCGATCAAGGTTTGACATATGGTTCTTGATTTGATATCAAATTACAATAATAATAATAATATTAATAAAAGTTTTTATGTGTAGCTCCTTTTGATCTAGCTGATTTCTCCGAGAGAGGAGCCGGTTGTTGTTGATTCTTACTTTTGTCATGAATTAAGCTTTGTTGTATGCTTGTCCACGAGAATCAAACTGGACCGATCCAATTAGAGCATAATAAGGGAAAGACTAAAGCCCACCTCGCACTTGCCAAAAGATTGCACCCAAATTGATGTTTACTCGGGTTTGAATCATCTGATTTTGATTCAAGTTCGAGCCTCGCCTACTCAGATATCTTGTGGAGTTGAGCTTAAACTCGTCGATACTCAGCTCAGTAGGCCGGCAAGGCTAATCCAACTTTTATCGTTTTTGAATATATTATTTAATTAAAAATAGAAATAAATCCTTTAATATACATGATACAAGCTCACGTGCATATGGTTGGATGGATATTACAGCCTATTAAGCTCAAACTTTGAGTTCATTTTACAACATGATTGTAATCAAGTAGGGCCTCCCAATCACTTGTCAATATGCTCTTCTTTCATGCCTTTCTTCGTTCAATAGATTCAAGTTAGAGCGGAGAATTTGATGCTCGATCAAGTTCAAATCAAATCTCAAGCATGGAGTATGTGAGTTGGGCTGATCTTGAGATTGGCGCTACATTTCTCGACTCGGTTTCATGACGCTCCCAAATTGATAGCAAGACAACATTATGTTGGGTGGTCTTGGGTCTCTTTCACCCTAAAAGTTCAAATCAAACTTCAAGCATTGAGTATGTGAGTTGGGTTGAGCTTGAGTTTGACACTACATCCGCTCGACTTGGTTCCTTGACGCTCCTAGATTAGCAGCAAGAGCAACATGATGTTAGATGGCCTTGGATATTTCTCACCCCAAAAATTAGCTAAATAGTGAGACTTTTCTTTAGATTTGTAAACCAACAATCTCTCCCTCACGAGTTGGGCTTTGATCGGACCAACAACAATCTTCATCCTCTCTGAGCAACTATGGGTCCAAAATTGTTGATAACTGGGCTCTGATATAAGTATTGAGTGTGCTTGGGCCTCTCTCACCCCAAAAAACTTGCCTAAAAAGTGAGATTTTCCTAACACTTATAAATCGATCACCATACGCTTTTATAACTAACGTGGGATAAACACCAACGCTAACACACAAGACTCATTAACTTATATAAGCCAATTGCATATATTAAAATTTAAGTGGTGTCTCGTATGAGACACCAATAATATGGAGTATTAATGAGTTAATTATACTCCAACAAAAACTTAATCACATAAGCGAGTCCCTCCTTATGGTTTTCAATTTTTGGACTTCTTTATTGATGCTTGATCTCAACAGTGTCACCACCATTCTCCCAGTCAAACTATATATTGTAAATTTTCAATCGTAGTTATGTATATAAATATTAAATCACTCGTTCATCTAACTATATGAACTTTTAAAACTTTTTGCAAGGATCTTGGATTATTGAGGGCAAATCTTTTCAAATCTCATATTTGCCTCTTTAACACATTTTTACACTCTTATACCAAAGAACCTACGCATGGGAGGAGCGTTAGAGTAATTAAATATTAAAATTATGTCATTCATCTAATGATGTACCCATTTAAAATAGTTTACCATAATCCTACAAGATTAGCTATTTGCTAAGAAAATATGAAGCACTAAAATGAGATCTTTGAAAGTCCAAGTCCTTGAACCATCAGAGCCCAATCGTGGTATTGGTCTTAGATCTTAACCCTAACGACCTCGAATGGTGCCCAAAGCCCAAACTCAAACGAGGTTCGGAAAAACGAATGGATGTTGAGGGGCCTTCTTCTTTTCTCTCTCTCTAAGTTATGAGAAAAGGGTCCAATTGAAATTTGTGAAATTGGGATCTCTCTTTCTGAATCAGATCATCAAGATGAGAGGACCAAATCTGGTGAGTGTAATAAAGGAGATTCTGCGGAGAGGTCGAGAAATACCGAAAAAGGAAAACTACCCAGTACCCAATTATTTTTAAGTTTATTGTGCGGTTGCTAATTCAACTCTAAATTTTTAACGATACCAATGTAGTCATATATCTTTATGCGAAATTTCAATATATTTCTTTTGATCTAGTTATTGCCGGTCGTTTTATGTATCATCCTCCTACATCAGCGATTTTTGGTAAAAGTTGGTTGTAAGAATTACATTGAAATTTCGTATAAAGATTTATAACTAAATTTATAAAATTGAAAAGTACATAATAAATTTAACATCCACACGATAGGTGTAGAACTAATTGAATAATTTTCCTCAATAAAAAAAGTAAATCCAAAGCGGAATAAGGGCGATTCTTTGCCGTGTAATAATTACGTAAAAAGTTGGGAGTGGATATAAAGAGAAAAGAAATAAAGTTAGATTGAATCAATACAAGGACCCTCCAAAGTGAATTTTCTTCTCCTCCCTGCATGCGGCTTCACTTCTTCATCAAGATTTGACCTTCTTTTGATTTATTTTTCCTTTTTTATTTTAACTCAGACTAGCTTCTTATTAGTTATCAAGATCGACCAAATCAAATATAAAATGACAAGTGGGTTCTTATCTTTTTTGGTACCTTGTAATGGCTTCTCTCTATTTCTTCATTTCCCCTAAAATAATCTTTGATGAAATATAACAGGAAAAAGATGTTTAAATCGCGATACTCTTTAAGCATACAAGTTCCAAATGCACGTACATGCTAATTCGCACCATATCATGGTATGGATCTCGAAACCCAACAAAATCTTTATGGACTTATCAATCCATATCATGACATAGTTTTTTAGCACTTACATACCGATTTTTATACGCATGGATTACCTCAACATAAATAGCAAATGAAAGGTTTAGAGTCAACTATGAAACCCAATCTATCGCCACAATGTATAAAAGTGGTTCAAACATGTATGGATCGAAATATGGATGGCGTATAATTGATCAACGTGTAAGGTGCGCTTAAACTCAATTCATAATCATCTCAACAAATTTTAATAAGACCTAAGTCAATCCATATTTAACTGCAGTCTGTCACATCACTTAACAAACTAATTTCTTATGTTTTGTTCATCCACGGACTCACAAGTTAGTTCAGCCTATGTTTTTTGTCGGTTCACTGAAAAATCTTGTCATGGAAGCTTGATATCTCTGTTTGTCTAAAATAATTCAATACACAATAATCAGTCGAGGTTGTCATTAGGCCAGTTGTGCACTTATCATCTTCTGCGGTGCATGTACCGTGATTATGTCTACGAGTGTTTTTTTTTTTTTTCTCGTCCGATCTGATCTTCAGTTCCATGTCATCAGATGGTTCTTGCATGTGTTGAACACAACAAAACCAGCATCCTTGCTGTAACTTGTGCAAGAATGGTGGGGATCGAGAGAAGTGTGCGTGAAAGGGCTTAAGCGAAACGTTTCTCTCTCGAAGAATCTGCAAAAGCAGAAAAGCGAAAAAGAACACTTCCAGACAAAGGACTTTGGCTCTCTCTCTCTCTCTCTCTCTCTATGTTGTCTCCCTCACTCTGCCTCTCTCTCCATATAATATATGTATATATATGAATGATCCATTACAACTAATCTTTCACCAACCAAAGAGATAGCTAGGAAGAGAGAAGAACCAGGTGGCAGAGAAGGAAGAAAGAAAGGCAAGAATGGCTCCTCTCGGATTGCCTCCTGGTTTTAGGTTTCATCCCACTGATGAAGAGCTTGTCAACTACTATCTCAAGCGGAAGATCAATGGCCAAGAGATCGAACTCGACATCATCCCCGAGATCGATCTCTACAAATGCGAGCCCTGGGAATTGGCAGGTCTCTCTCTCTCTCTCTCTCTCTTATGCCTGCATACGATAGCTTCATTTTGACGTTGATGGTTTCTTTTTATGTCATGTGACTGATCTTGTAGAGAAGTCATTTTTGCCGAGTAGAGACCCGGAGTGGTACTTCTTCGGGCCCCGAGATCGAAAGTATCCAAACGGGTTTAGGACAAACAGGGCGACGCGTGCGGGATACTGGAAGTCCACGGGAAAGGACAGGAAAGTGACAAGCCAGAACAGGCCGATTGGAATGAAGAAGACGCTGGTTTACTACAGAGGCCGAGCTCCTCAGGGCGTGCGGACCGACTGGGTGATGCACGAGTATCGCCTCGATGACAAGGAATCCGAAGACACCTCTGGAATGCAGGTACAATTTGCCGATGTCGTATTGAAATGCTCGATGACTTTTTTCCCATCTCTTTGCAACGCATTCATATTGTCGCAGCACTTGCTTTTTATGACGATCGATTCCAAGATGCCAATGCAGGAAATTCTTTTTCCTTAAAGAAGGTGGCTAATGAGTATGACGTTCGTTGTCTTTATGATCATCTCCGTATAACTGCCTCAGTGTAGTTCTGATTCAATTCATTTCTTTAAGTTTGATCCTATAAGGTTAAGAGAGCTTGTTTTCTCATTCTTATAAAACATATATACAAAGAAATCACCTGTATTTTCACCAAAAAAAGAAAGAAAAAGAAATCATCTGTATCTTGTAGAACCAAACAACACTTATCATAAATCCCCTATCTTTTTTTTTTTTTTTTTTGGGTTGGTAATAAATCCCCTATCTAAATAAGTGATCATTATTTTCCTTGCCCTGAAATTATTTCATAAACTTGATTTCAGTATTTTGTTTGTCATCTTTGGATCACAGAAAAACCAATATACATATGTTCCCATATTTTATCTTTTTAAAAATTTGTGATTGATCATTTCTATCCACAATAAAGGTTTTGTGTCTGATCATATCAACACATTAGACAACAAATGAGCATTGGGCCAATAAAAAACTCTTGTGTTTCCAATAAACAATCGAGAAGCAATGATTTCTTTCGTTCGCATTTTTATATGAAATTCTCGCAAAAATAGGGCTAATTACTGAGGATTGGAAGATAGGATTCTTTATTTTTTTTTAAAAATTCTTGTCATCGTGGTATCATTATACTTGTAATAAAATACACGGAAAGGTTTAAAAAAAGACCATCGTGATAAGGGCCTCATATAGATGGAAAAAGCACAGGATATCTAACAAGGATGATGAACGTGAGAAAGTGCGTGATTCTTGCATGCATGAAAAGCTAGGGTCTTGCCACTCTCACTGTGCTAGAACTCACATCTTTCTTTATAAACGAGGGCCAATTATTTATTTATGCAATATTCTAATTTATAATCATTGGCTATTCTTCTGACATATTCTTTACTTGCAATGGTGGAGGTCTCCATCTCTTGACCGACAAGTGTCTGCCTTCGCTTTCTCTTCCATAATCAGACAAAAGTACAATCCTCGTCCCTCATATGACTCGATCTCTTCTCTTGTCCCAAAGAAATAAAATATTCATTGATTTGTCTTGTCTCTCTAATGTCCTCTCACTCACTTTTCCAGTCTTGTAGATTCCACGATTAATCTAATATTTTTCTGAGCTTTGCAGCTACGAAAGCAATATTTTCCGCGGCATAAGCCGAATTTCAGCTTGCACTTTTACTTTATTGTCTGTCCAAGGAGAAAAGGAAAGTATTCGCCTGAGTTTCTAGAATCATTAAGCTAGATTATAGAAATCATATTCCCAAAACAAATTAAAATTCGCATCATTCTAAATGCCATGTCATTATCCCGGCAAATCGTGCTGGTCATTTTTCTTGGCTCAGCTTCTCGGATTTTGGAACATACCATCTAAAACAAAAGGGTTTTCTTAGAGCTTGAGTCCAGATCGCTAGGTGATAATAAAGTGGTTTGAGACCAATTTCATATAATTTAGCCATGATATAGATCTATAAACTAGATAGATTAATTGGTGTTTCTGTCTGTTGCACTCTGATCTGATGTCCCTTTAATAGCTTTCTTGACCGACCTACTTTTTCAGTCAATTTCCAATTCTCAGTCTCCCATCAAATCCCTGGTTTCTAAAAGCACATGCAACAATGGAAAACAGATTGGTGCCTGTGAAAACTTTAGAACTCCAAAGTCAGCCCAAATTGTTGACCACTCCTCCCAAGAAAGATTTAATTTTTCAGATCACAGCTAGATGGACACATGCATGCGTTCAAGTTTCTTTCTTACCAATCTTCTCCAAATTCAAGGATGATATGTAAATATAATATAATATTAACATGACTTAGACAGCATGTGTCGCATGAAAAATTATCAAACTTTTTTTCTCATCGAGTTTCCCAAAAATGAGAAATGAAGAACCGCATCCATATATCTTGACACAATCTCATTAATCAATTGAATCGCTTACAGGATTCATATGCACTGTGTCGCGTGTTCAAGAAAAATGGGTTTGGCAATGAAGTGGAAGACCAAGGCCAATGGAGCTTGTCCCTCATGGAGAGCTCACAAGGCGTTGTCATGAGCCAGGAGTGGGAAAACAACTCACCAGATGTCCCAATTGCATCATCCTCGTGCTTAGATCAGGAGGATGACAAGGATGATTCATGGATGCAGTTCATCACTGATGATGGTGGGTGGGGCACATCAAACCCTAATGCTCCTCCCATAGGTGGAGACTTTGGGGAAGAAGTGTCTACCTTGAATTTTTCCAATTGAGGAGGGTGATCCCAAATTTATTGTGATTGGCGGGGGAGAATAACAAGGAAATTACAAGTTACTATTCTAATTAACTTAATTACAGTGTCAGCAAGTTTATTTAATCTTTGATTTTTTTGGGGGTATTTCTAATTTGGCATACGACTGTGTCCTTTCCTTTTTTTTCTTTTTGTTTAATTTTTGTCTTTGTGGTCTCTTTCTTGGTGATGGTTTCTGCAAGAAACAAAGCTGTGAGCATGACTTGGGTTATTTTGACAATCAAGTGTTATATGGTCGTCTGGGTTTTCACATGTGTAACAACAACAGGGGAACAAACATCATTATGAATCTCAAATTGCATCTTCTCCTCAATCAATCCTTTGATCTTTATCTTAGAGCACGCAAGATGATCACATTTGGTGGCAAGTGAATATCCATTTCATCAACTTTATTTTCAGCAGTTATTAGAGCCATGGAGTCTCTTGCGAGTAACACAAAAAGATATGATGCTAAAACATAGCGACCGTATGGAAAATTTCTACTCTACATCATAATAATAATAAAATAAAATAAAAAATGCTGGGTGACAAACAAAGGAATCATATTTGCCCAAAAGGGCAAAGAAACAGTGTTTATTGCTGGACTTTCCATTGCTCATACTCTGCGGAGCTTATCATGAATGAACTGGCATTTCGATGTCCACCGCCTCCGAAATTCTACACCAGTAATGCGCAACCAGCTTCAAGACTTTTAATTCATAGAAATAAATAAATGAGTGTATAGTGGAATTTACATGCTGCCAAGAAAAAAAATTTAATCACCTGCGAAATGTGTGTAGTGTCTTCGCTATCCAGGCTCCGAAGGCTAACTTTCAGTAACTGATCATTTTCAAGTTCTGGCACTCTGTATACCACAGCACCGATGCCCCTAATATGAGGGAACAAGATCAAAATGAGCTATACGTCTTGTACGTTATGTACGATAGAAAAGGGTCGATCAGCAACAAGTGTGCAAAACCATACTCAACAGACTCAGAAATTGCAACAGATTTGGACATGAAACCCGACATGTTAAACTCCTCTAAATACAGGAAAAGAAATGGTAAATGAGTACGAATGAACATAGATATTAGATGAACAGACCTTGATCTGTTGTCCAGTTTTGCAATAGATTCAAATGGTAAAGCCCTTGGTGAACATTACAAAAGAAGAAGCTGAAAGAATGGCCCACTAAGTCACATACTCCTGACAATACCAAATTTAGATCTTGTCTTGGTCTGCCTCCAAATGTTGGTCAGAAGTGTGTCAACATTGAGAAAACGATTCAAAAGTTTCTCTTGCAGTTTTGCAAGCTCGCAAAAGAGTTCCATGAACAGTATGTGAATCAGACATGGAATAATTTGATGAATATGAGCTTATTAAAATTGTCAGATACTGTGAGAAGCACCACTTGCAACCAAATTAACAAATCAATCATGGACAAGCCAACAGTGCACATATATGATGGGAAAGTCTCCAGTGTAGATTCCACAAACCTCAATTTCATCTTGTAACTTTTATCGGCCAACTGGTTTCCTAATTCACTTCTCAATTCCGATATTGAGTCTGCATCAACAGCCTATAAAATGAGGCATATTTATGTGATACCAAAATATAAGCATCAAATCTCAACATAATTCACTGATACAAGTCCAACTGATTTAGGCAAGCGCCAGACAATTCCCAAAGCACAAGTATGCCTTCATATACACTTCTGTGAAGCGAGGTCTTGTGGAAATTTCTCAAATGATGATTAAATTATGTGCACCATACCAGACAATGTCCAAAAGCTCCATTTCCCATAGATATTTCATATGACTGGTCAAGCACGTCATCTATCAGCTTTTGCTTCTGTGATAAGCTCAACATGCCTTGGTTAATGACGGCCTCCAGATCTAAAGAAAGTAACTGCAAAAGATACAGCAAGTTTCGTAAAGACGTGACCTTCTTTTTTTTCCTTTCTTCTGTGTCAAAAGGGCATGTTTTGATTGAGTACACAAAAATAAGCTTTAATCTATTTAGTGCTATTTACGATGAGTTTATGTTGATATGGCTTATTTCGACAGGAAAAGGAAGGCATATAGCTAATTCCTATAGTGAAAAAGTATGCAGAGCTCAACGAATAGCATGCAATGATTAGAAACCAAAACAAGCCATTGCTTGCAAATTTAAAATATCCACTGACATTGGAAGAAATTTCAGTCCTCATATTGGGTTATGGTGAGAAAAGCTTATGCCTAGATGGACACTGTCCACACTCGTTCACCGAGTTCAAGTTAGAGCAGTGCATCACATAATTCAGAAAACAGTCTAAAATAAAACACCGAGTTCTATCATTGTAAGCATCCGATGCTAGCCACAGCCACTGTGGTCCCCACCCTTTTACGAAGAACGCATACATCTATTTGGAAGTAACACAAGAATCTATCCAGCACCTTCATTGCTTTTTCCTCAAAGTCCACAACTCTATAAACATATGAGAATCTGGTAACTTTTGTTGTGCTCAAAGAATAAAACTGCTAATGTCCTAATCACCTGCTGAAACAAAGAGGGATTCAAACGGACATCAAATTCAATGTTCGAGTCCTTCAAACCACTAGAGAAAGCTTTGCTGTTAGGTAAACGCCACCGCCACAGATCCCCATCTTCGATGTACTCAAACAATCTCCCCATCCTCTCGAACTCTTCAACTTTACTGTTCCCAACTAGCTTCTCTTTGAAGTAATCGTAAGCAATTGTAGCTCCACTCCTCTCCATATCTAAAATTTTGACGACATTATCTCCAACATTGCATCCATCGCCACTTAGCATCTCAAGGGCAGTCTTGTGATGATCTAAAATAACCACCCTGCACCCACAAAAGCAAAAAGAATATAAGCCACAAAAGTTCTGCTACATTATCCCACAAATATTGCTTTGATGAGCTGTGTCGGTCACCATTGTACGTCAGGCATATATTTGACCCTCCCCTCACTCACAAACATCTTAATAATATGTGAAATTCACGATATGAACCAAAACAAATTAGTAGATAACCTTTTCTTTAACAACAAGAATCGAGAAATGAGGCACGACTAGAAATCAACACAAAGAACCAGCCATTCATGATTCATCCAGAAGCCTGATCTTGTGACCTTGTTGAGGAAAAAATTCGCTCATCAAGGACAAAATCTCAAACAAACAGAAAAACAAAGGACAGGTACATTCTAGAATGCTAAAACAGACAGATAAAGAACAGGAACGAGAATTGGAAATCAACACCAAGAACCCGCCGTCCACCAAGCCTGAGCTGATGTCCTTGTTCACCCCCGACCCAGAACCAAAACCGCTTATCCAGCACACAAACACTAAACACAAAGCAAGATACAGCTTAGGTACAAAGCAAGACACAGCCCAAGTATCGATAGAACGATTCACCTGGAGACATGGGGCGAGATTTCCCGGACGAAACCGGAGGGACCCACGAAGTCGAGGAGGTAGAGGTCGCCGATATCGCGGAGAGGGAGCTGGTGGGGAGCGAGGGGAGCGTAGACCGTGTTGGGGAAGAAGAGAGCGGGAAGGGAAGCGGCGGAGAAGTAAACGTGAGCCGCCAGGGCGGCGAAGGCGCCGTCCGGGCACGGGTAGTGGTACAGCACCGCCGCCGACTTCTTCGCGGTCCCGAGCGCGGCCGCGGCGGTGCTCAAGCCCAAGCTACAGTTGGCGGCCATGGATTGATCTTGTCGTTGCACCAGTGGCTCTGTTCTTCAACGCAGATGAAGAAGAAGAAGATGAAGAAGATAGCGGGCCGAGCGGGTTCTGTCGTTGAGCCCATCTCGTTCGCCGAGACTCGTCGCGTAACGGGCTAGGCCCGGCCCAGTAATTAGTGGGCTTGAGAAAGCGGGCCAGTCGGCCCATCTTGACTCCCCCCCTCTATCTCTCTCTCTCCTCATCCTCCGTCGGAGGTAATCCTGCACGCTGGAGGAGGCAAGAATGGCGACCGGCGGCATCGTCTTCCTCGCGACGGCTCCGCCGTCCTCGCTCTCCGGCGAGGCCCGTGTCGGAGGGAAGGTCAAGTTGCAGCATGGCTTCCCGCCCCTCTCTCTCCGCGCCTCTCGCGCTCCGTTCAAGCAGAACACGCCCGCTTCTTCCCTCGCGCGCCGCGGTTGCTCCGTGTCGGCTTGCCTTCCTTCTTCTTCTTCTTCGTCGTCTTCGTCCTCGGATTCCGGTCCTCCTCCTTCCAGCCGCTCGAGCAAGAAGCTCTACGTCAGCGGTCAGGTCCTCTTCCTCTTCTTTCTTTTGTTCAGTTTTCAAGATGAGTCCTTTTCTTTCTCAATTAACTGATGCGGATATCGTGTAGCTGAAATTGCAATGTCCATTAGCATGATTTACTTAATAATTGGCTTTTCGGATGAAGTTTGACTGAATTTGAGTTGCTGTGATTGCATTACGATGTCCGTCTAGATTTTGATTTATGTAATCGGCGGTAAATGCTCCGTTTCTGCTCATGTTGGTGCTTCGAATTCCGGCTTCTTTGGCTTGCCTTTTCTGGATTGAGATGGTAGCTAATTCTTTTATCATGTCAAAGAATACTGGCACACTTTCATGCCATGTTTCTTGAAGTATTAATCTTTCTGAGCTGCTTTCTTTGGCTGTTTCGGCATTGTATTATCGGCATCCTTCTTTGTGCAATACGTGCGATATTTAGTGCAAAAGATGTAGTTCAATTATCACAAGACAACTTGTGCATGCGCGAGGCCAATTCTGGGGACTATTGCAGCGATAAATGGAAATATGATGGTCGGTGGTATTTGTAATAAGGGCCTACTGTTATTCCAATAGCTTAAACAGATGGTTTTTAATGCCTCCACATTTTTTTTGAGTGTTGACGACTCAAATGTCAGCTCTGCCACTCCAATGGTCGGCGAATTGTAAGTTTCAACGCTACTTTGTGGGCTGAAAGTGGTGATACATGATGTTTGGCAATAGTTATGCATCCCAAGTATGAAATGACGAGTTTTACCTCATTGGAAAATGGAATTTCTCTTTGGCGCTACTGTAGAGAATCATACCAGGCACGGTTTCTTCCATAGTGATCTCATGCAGTCCATTGTACTCAACAGGGCTTTCTTTTCGGACCACTGAGGAGAGTTTAAGGAATGCTTTCAAGAACTTTGGTCAGCTTGTGGAAGGCAAGAAACTTTTGCTAGAAACTTTTGCTCCTTACTTATCTGTTTTGTGGTTGTTTTACTACTTGATTGCTTCATATCTTCTGTCCATCCCTATGTAGACTCGGGTCCTGAAAAATGTCTTTTGCTGCACAGTTAATCTGGTGATGGATAAGATTGCAAATAGACCAAGAGGATTTGCTTTCCTTCGGTATGCAACTGAGGAAGAGGCTCAAAGAGCCATTGAAGGGATGCATGGGAAGGTAAATGCCGAATATCTTTGAAGCAAAAGAGTATTATTCTATGTATACAAAGTTCCATAAGAAAGTAGATGACTTAGCTTGGACATCAAGTCAATGATCAGTTTTTACAATATAATTGTAATGTTACTTGTAATTTTGAGGGTTTCTGTTCTTCTTCCTCTTTTTTCATGGGGAGGGCGGGGAGGGCGTGTCGAAAAGCTATGAAAATTAGAGCCTTCTGTCTTGTGTTTTGGAACTGACTGTATGCCCAGCAAGACGAAAACCATGAGTTATTCTGAGTCAATTGTGTACTCTTGGAAACTAATCAACTGGTTGATTAAGTTCTTTCCTTTCCAAGTCAAATACTACGAGAAAATTCAGAAACGTACAGCCACAAAAGTATTGAAATTGGTGGGTTTATTTTTAAGTTTCTTCTGGAGGATCATGCCCCTTGATGAAAGCACTGCCTAATATAATGCCTTGGAAGAATTTCAACAGCGAATTGCTAACATCTTCTTTCTCCAGTTTTTGGATGGCAGGGTGATATTTGTGGAAGTTGCAAAACCAAGGTCGGAGCTCCGCCAAATCCAAAGACAGAACCCGAGATAGCATTGGAGAACCTGAAAACCACCCTTTTTATGGTTGCATCTTCTGTCTTCGATCGATGGAAAGAGAGAGAGAGAGAGAGAGAGAGAGAGAGTCTAAAGCTTTTTAGGTTATGCTCTCCGAAGGCAATGTAGTGTTGTAGGAGCGCGAATGTGATGCATTCTTCTTAACTTTTATTGTTTGTCCGCTTTCATTGAAAGTCTAAAAAGTCTATTTTCCTTAGCTGGCCTGCAGTTCTATAGCCGTCTTTTATGAATTCCTAGTTCGAAATGGTGGGTATCCTCATAGGCACTGAATATCGAGAACAGAGTAGATCTCACTCTGAAACTGCGGACAGCTAATCTTTCAAGGTCTCTCAGACCAAATTGATAAAGGTTCCTTTGCAGAGCTGCAGATGAACTTGGCTAATGTTGCTTCTCTTGAACCTGGCCAAATCTTGCCACGATGCTTGTGTCAATATCGTATTGCGCCATCTTATACATGCAATGCCTTGCGTAGAAGACACTCGACAAGCGAAAGCCCGAGATGAGGGGAGAAAAACTGCAGTATAGGCTTCAACTTTTACCACCTCATAAACGTTTGATTGGTTTGGAATGAATTTCGGTCCGCGTCTTCCCTGCAAGCGCGGGGATTCGCTTTCTCGGAATGGCCCGAATCAGACGTCTCAACTTCATTTCTTTTCCCCAGGGGCAAGGCGTTGGGTAATTTTCTCTTGCTTTGGCTGTTGAAACGAACGGATGCTAATTGTCAAGCTATTCGCCGTATAAGTTCCGCCAAAAAAGAGACCGAAGACTTCCGTACTGTAGCCGATGTCCATTAAAGTTATCTTGCTAGTTGATTTTTGATTCCTCTATTGTCATTTTTGTTCTTTTTGACTCACTCATGGGGTTGTATCCAAGTGGTGTGTTTGGTACTTTGACAATGTGTGCACTAATCTAAATTCATTGCATTGCTAGCCACAGTTGTCGCGATAGTACTAAGGTTCAAGAACGGAGATGTACAGACTTTCATTGAAGTGGTCTACTTTCCTTGCATGTCACAAACAATTACATCCCCAAACGCGTTGACCAATTCACTCTCCAACCATACACGCGTCACTGGCTCATCCATGGCGGATTTCAGGCGAAAGAAGAAGCTGAACTTTAGTCTCAAACCCTTCTGAAACACAAAACGTTGACATTGACCAAAAAGAAACTGCAAATTCAATCTGTCAGGAACGTGCACTCGGCCCAGCGACCATGTATGCTGTACCGTTCATGGTTCGTGTCGTTTCAGTCTTCCATTATATTTGATTAGATAATTCTCAAAGTTGGATCTGATTTTTACTGATCCTGAGAATCTAAGACCCTCCTAACATGGTGCTCAGGATCAACAATCCGACGTCCGTAATGGACGTGGAAGAGGAATCCCCTGAGCCATCATTGCCGTTATCGTTCCCGCCGCTAGTGTCGCTCAGCATCCCCTGCACGAAGGTCTGTCCCAACTGATTGGTAGCGCCATGGGCGAAAGCCTGACTCGCCGAGCCCATCAGAGAGTTGTTTCCTCCAGCTGTGGCGGGCAGCGGCTGCAACGGCTGAAAGTTGGGTACGGCTCCCATGCTATAACTTTGCATGATGTGGTTAGGCGGCCCCGGTTGAGCCGTGGGTGCCGTGACGGCGACGGCGGGCGCGGTCTGGTTAGGGTATTGATGCAAATGACTAGTGGTTGCTCCTGGATATGAGTTGTAGTGTTGCAGCTGCGGCGGCGGCGGCGGCGGCTGTTGCGGCGATGGTTGTGCGGCAGTACCTGTGAAATTCGTGATGACATAATTCAACTCGATCATTTATCTATTACCAATCAAAACTACGTACTGATCTATCTTCTTTGCTTCTCTAAAACGTTTCAACTCCAAGCCTATTCAAACCTAGGTGCGTCGTACCTGTGGCAGTGGCACAGTCCAGGTGCGCGTCGAACTCGCACGCGCCGCACCGATAGAGCCAGTGGTACGCCCCGGTGCCGCGGCACACGTCGCACGAGAACCCGCGCGTCGCGTACGGCGGATGGAACGCGAGGCCGAGGGCGTGGGGGTGGAGGCGGTGGGTGACCGAGAGCGGCTTCGACGCGCACGCGACGTGGAGGTCGAAGTGGCACTCGGCGCAGTGGTAGCTGAACCCGCCGCCGGCGCGGCGGCCGCAGGCGTCGCAGTCGAAGGAGCCGCAGGGGTAGGCGGGGGGGGAGGAGGGAGAGGGGGTGCTTGGGGTGGGAAGGGTGGGTGATGAGCGGGGGCAGGTGGGCGCAGGAGGCGTGGACGGCGAAGCCGCAGGGCGGGCAGGAGTAGACCCACGCGCCGCCGGAGGAGAGGGGGTGGAGGCAACCGGAGCAGACGGAGGAGAGGCCGGCTGTGGTTGCTGCTGGTGGCGGCGGTGGAGGTTCTGGAAGTTGGAGAGTTGCAGGGTGTGGGGGTGGCTGGAGTGCTGGATCTGCGGGTCGTAGCTCAGCCTTCCCATTCTCTCTCTCTCTCTCTCTCTCTCTCTCTCTCTAGATGGAGATTGTTCAGGCCGGGAGCATTCGCGTCCGGAGGAGGAAGATGATAATGTTAGAGAGAGAAGAAAGAGAGTTGACTTTGTGGGGGGAAGTGGGTGAGTCAACGTTTTACGCGCTTGCTTGGCTGGCTCCTCGGACAGGAATAGGAATGCGCATTGGGAAACTGGTTTTTCTCTTCCCACAAAAACATATGGGCTCCAGGTCAGCAACGGGCCCAAAAAGTCAACTGCCTGTGCAAAGCTCCTGTTCCTACACGAGCCCAAGAGGCACCATGGGCAAGCCGATCCCTAAGACAACCTTTGCTAATGCCAGGGCTAGACACAGGAGAGAGTAGTTTTGTCATTTTCACGTATCTTACGTTGCTGGTGTGGAGAAACAAGTCTCATCAGGGGTGATCGGTTTTTGGCAGACTCATTTCATGGGTGTCTTGAGTTGAGTTTGGGTTGGTTATAAATGGTCCGACCTAAATTGACATATTAACCTATTTATAACCCATTTATACATAATGTAAAATTTTTGACCCGATCCGACTTTTACGCAACATATGCCCGGTGTGATTCATATTGTTAAAACATTTCCATATTTAACTCAATTTAGAAAAGTTTATTTCAAAATACTTCCAAACGTAGGATAGCTTGTTTCTTTCTTCTTCTTCTTTTTTTTAAATGATATTACTAAAACACTTTCATTCAGTAAAAATTTAATGGACTCCATAATTTAAAAAAAAAATTAAGGCTATGGTTTATCTTGAAATATATTTTTGAGAAGTTATTTTATAGGAAAGTAATGATTTTTTTGGTGTTTACCTAAAATTTGAAAAATTTGATTCGATTTTCCTTCGTGCATTCCTTTTAATATTTTAATTTTATTTCCATTTAAAAAATCAAAATTTTCTTTTCTTCTTTCTTTTTCCTTCTCCTTCAATTGCTAGCCACAGTGACAGTCGACGAGCTCGAGGCTTGTCAAACGTCGATGAGATCTCGACCTGATTAAAAAGAGTTATGGCACATAAATGAATGCCGTGAGGAATATTCATTCATAAGAAAAGAGGAAATTTGGCTCATTGCCAACTTATTCTCATGAGGTACGTCTTTGACCATGTCAATCCGAGGCGTTTCCACGCGTCTCTTGACTCAAATTTGGTCTTGCGTCCTCGAGGGAGTCTCGATGTTCAGCAGCCATCGCAAGTGCTCCAGCGAGTCCAACCAAACGTCTTGCATCGTTTCAATTTGTCCATTTGCGTTACTATCGACCAGAGAGCTTAAGCTTCTCCGGCCTCCTGAAAGCTCCTCCCTCACTTGGCTGGTTGTCGCCGTCGCCGTGGCTAGTCATCGGCCAAGGAAGACAAAAGAAGGAAGAAGAAAGGAAAAAAGAAAGGAAAGAATAAGTAAAAGAAAAGGAATAAAGAATAAAGAATAAATAATTATTATTTTAAAAAAATTATAAGGCTGAAGATCCATTTTGACAGGTTTAATTCTCAGGCCATCCAATGGATCCAATTGATTTGCAAATAACATCTCTTAGAATAGGAAAAAAGAAGAGGGGAGAGTGGGCCATAAGAGAGAAAGGAAAAGATTATTGCGTGAGAAATAAATAAATAAAATCATCAATCCTGTTCTCTCGAAATTAAAGATTGAATTTAAACCATTGGTTCTATTTTTATTTTTTTTTGTAAAGGTAAAAGGTATTATAAATTTGGACAAATATACAAGACCAGCTCCAAAGCTTACACTCTCAGGGCGCAACGCATAGAGAGTGTTAGGAGCCGAAACAAAAATATTACAAAGAAGAGAAAGAGACAAGCACAAAGCACAAGCAAGAAGCAAAGACCAACCGGTCACAAGTGAAAAAATGGACAAATGCCCCTGAGAACCACTTAGAACCAACTAGTTCATATCCGGATGATTCTTATTTCAGTTGGTTCATCCCTAAGTCAAATCATAATTTTAGGACGGTAACTACGCACCACATTTAGATAAGGGGACGATGGTCTTCGAGTTAGATACCATATTCAATCGGCCTGACCATCGCACAACATGCTTTCTCGATCAACGGACGTAAATAACCACGAAATGTCAGCGCCGTACGTCCCGCAGAAATTGTCAGGACATTGCCGATGTACGAGGGCATTGAAAGCTTCTTTTTTTTCAGCCCATCTTCGCCAGCGGCATTACTGGCTTCTTCACGATTAAAACTCTGGCCGTGAAAAAAGTGATGTAAAAGCGGAGCTGTTTGTACTCCCGTGGCTACTAGCATTAAGATTTGCACAGTGGTCTTGATTGCACTTTTGGACATGAGAGAGACGAGGGTTTGTACCTTTGTTCCAGGGCCCGTCTCTATTGCAGTACGAGCCGACTTAATTGCTCGGACAGTAGAGCTTTTGGTCCCTAAATCATGAGCAAGGGAAGCTCACCGTGTCGATCTTATGCGACGCTCTTCGAGGCAACATTCGATGAACCAATCGCTACCCCCTCTGTATCGGGACATCGTGCGACATTGAATGCTCATCGCTTGTCTCGCATATGTTGATGCACTCTTGTAATGAATCAATAGATCGACTTATTTAGAATTAAGATGCGTGATGGGGTTTAAAGAGAAGTCCCTTTTCTGAGTTACTGTATGTTAAATTCATAATTGGTGAAAATATTGCAATGTTGTCGGATCGGATTTGTCAAGTGAGGTAAAGCAATTTTACGAAATGCATGTACTTACAGTACTTATGTTACGCAATCAATTATGGAGGTGTACTTGGTTTGAATTCAAACAATCCATCTCTTAACATCTTTGCCCTTCCCATTATGCAGATGATTCGAACGATGGGCTACGGCTTCCACAATATATACCATACAAAAAAGCAAAACCGAATGTGTATATCAACATTTGAATGCTGTTCTCACATCCTTTTTGACCGAAACACGCTACTTTCAGGTTAACCGGCTAAATAAGCCTTCAACCTTTTCTTTCTTTTTTTTTTTTTTTGGGGGGGGGGATTAACAACGTGAATTGATATTATTACACCCTTCTTTAGCAAATTGATGACCAATAAGCTGCTACTTCCCTCGGATGACACGAATCGAATCTCATGATCGAAGGGGAGTTTGGTCGCTTTACATAAAGAAGGTGTGTTTTAGTCCAGAAGAGCGTGAGAGTGCTAACCTCCATGATCACGAGGATTACTTCCAAAGATGATATTGATTACTTTTGAGATCACTTTTCACATATAAATGTCAAGTTTATGGTTTTGACTTTTCTAGGGTTTGCTATAATGGTCTAGCAAGCAAGAGTTATTTGCGAACGCGCCATGTACAATGTACACAGCACAGTGACAAGGATGTGCACAAACCATGAATAATCCTCTCTCTCAAATTTGTTCCAACAATGGCATATGGAGGGGGCTCTTGCTAGTTTCAACAAGCCCCCTTTTGGTCACCTGTCATGGACAGATGAGTAACATCAAACAGTCATATGTTGTGATGCATTGATGATCTTTTAACCTAAAGTAGGAACCTCATAAGATTTCAGATCTGGACTTTTCCCCTTCTCCTTTTGGTCCTAGGCAAGGACTTATGGTACCCACATGACACTTAGTAAAAGTGAAAAAAAGAAGAAGTAATTTTGCTCCTGATTTGAGTGTACTTAACCCCTAATAATGTCCCATAAATGGTATACCGGACTTCATTGATGACAATGCTGATGCAAAAGAAATATAATCCATAATGATTTCCACATCATTATTAATATAAATTATCAAAAGAATGGCACAAAAGTTTCGAATGGACTCCCATTTGCACTTTAAAAAAGCTTCTCTTCCTTTCGTTTGAGACCAAGTTCAATAAATTTGAGGTCGATGTCGCACAACAAATAATTGAGGTCAATATCAAACAAAAAAATTTAGAGAGTTAAATATGTAGTATAATAGCATTGTCCTTGCGATAATAAGTGTTACAATAACATGTTGCATGCAAAAATAATAGTACCTTTTTGTATGCATTGATTGAGTCTGTGTCCCTTTACCATGTATCTATCCATCCGATGATAGTTTGCACCATGCTTTTTCTATGATAAAGCAAAATAACCTAAATGAAGGATATCAAAAGCAAGATCACGATTGAGAGAAATGGCATGCCTTTGATCGATGGAAAATTTTGCTTGTTTTTATTCTTATAATTGCTCATTAAGCAAAATTAAATCCAAGAAAGAGGAGGCGGCTTTCATGGGTTTTATGAAATGGGTCCGTTGGGGCCTAGTTTTGATGGCAATTTCAGGGAAGGACAATCCATTTCAAAGGGCTTTGTCATAAACGTTCTTCAAGTAACAGCGTCCCCATCTGGCAGCCATGCCAGAAGCTCCTCTCTTCCACCCATATTTTTCTGGATAAATTCATCTCCTACCATCATAAAAAAAACAAAAAACATAGATCTCACTATTCACAATGAATATGAGAGAGAGAGAGAGAGAGAGAGAAGTTCAAATTGAGCTCAAAGAACATTCATCATATAATATAAGTCCCATGAAGAAGTCAATGCCCGAACCATACAATCCCTCTTGATGTGTTGCATAAAAAGTACAAAAGAGACGTGAAACAGATGCCCAAGAAAGGAAAACCCTCACACATGCATACACATATGGTGCGTTCTTGACTTCTCTTGAAACAACCAATGACCCTCCAGGGTAAATTTTGTCAAAACTCCAAAACCCCACAAAAAGATTAAAAAAAGAAGAAAAAACCCTCCAGCCAAAAAGACCACAATTGAATAAAAGAGAGAGAGAGAGAGAGAGAGTCTCCACTCTTTGACTCGAGTTGGTGTTAATTCAAACAAATGAGTTTCAGAAGGAGCAGTAAATTGGAGTTGAGAATGCATTCAAAGTCTCCCAACTAACCAAACACTCCCTCCACCTTTTCCCTCTGCATTCAATTCCCACCAGCGTCCCAAAATCGAACTCACTCCACCTTGAATTCTTCTGATTGCTGTATTAAAGTTATGGCACGGAGAGAGAGAGAGAGAGAGAGAGAGAGAGAGAGAGAGAGAGAGGAGAAACAGTTGTTATTGTTGTGTTGTGGCAGAGCAGGGTGGTGACGAGAGTGATGATCCATATCATCAAGAGCCAGGACAGTTGAGGGCAGCCTTTATTTGGTGCACAGTCGTAGAGATAAGATTGTTTACAGTGGTCACCGACTCGAGGTTCAGCTTGGCCGACGGCAGGCTGCTCACCAGTATCTGGAACGCCACAGTCATCAGCGACCCTGCCGAGCGGCCGGTTGACCCCTGCCCAGCTGCCGCGGCAGAGCTGGACGACGCCCCGTCCCCAGGGTCGGGCCCTCCATCGGGGGAGATGGTGAACCCCGACGGGAGCAGGGGGATGTAGGAGGGGTCCTCCCCGCTCATTGCAAGGTTGATTGCCGGCAGGTCGACCGGGCAGTACACGATGAGAGACCCCGATGAGTCAATGCAGCTTTCTTGGAGTATCAGCATGTTGTTTTGACTCGTGTTGAAGGCCTATAGCAACATTTGAACAAAATGCCCAGTTCACAGCTCGAATTCCAACTAACAATAATGCGAAACAAGAGACCTAACGAGATGTCCTATAAGTTTACTAAGAAACCAAATTGTGCTGAGGAACTGTACCCTTAGAACAGATATGCAATTTCCAGGATGTGATCCATTTGCTAGGTGCGCAACCTCCTGAACTGCATTACCATTGGAGAGAACATCCCACTGAAACGAAATAAATCAAACATAAAGGAAATCAATAAATTACTAGAATTGGTTGATGCTGATAACATTGATCGATGGAACAGTAACCATTGATTACAGTCAAGAGAATTGTCAATACCTGAGCTCGAGTTCTTTCGTCTTTGAAGAAATTAAAGACATTTTGTGGGGAGAGCGGGAGCCAAATGGTAGTGGCTGCACTAAGAACAACACCGTTGGGTTGGCCCGGATCTGTGCTCTTATGAAGAGCCACCCGGACCCCAACCTCGCTCGAGCCAGAGAGTGTCGTCCAACGCTGTTGCCTGCTAGAGGAAGTGCTAATGCTGCTGCAGAAATTGTTCACCATCCTCTGCGCTAGTTTCATCATGCTCCTCTTTCCATCGGGAGACGGAATTACTGAAGAAAATGCATTAAGTAGATCGATTAAGTAGTAGACTAATAAATTACTTGCTCGAGGAATTCTGAGTGATATTGTGAGGTTTACCTCCTCTGGTGTCACGAGTCGAGCTACCCGTCACCATTAGACAGGCAATCCTCTCACACATTCTCTCCAAAGTGGCAATCCATCGTTCAGCTCCAAATGCTAAGCCACTGTAAATGAGGTCTCTGTAGAGCCGATGAACCGGGGCCTTGTCTTCTATTTCCACATGTTCCACCCAAGTGACCTACATGAGCATCAATTCAAGTAGGGCCACAGGCACCATTACATGTAACTTTCTCAGGGATGAGGGGGGAAAGGAAGAAAGGTTGATTACATGGGAATTCAATAACGACCTTGGAATACCCATTAGGAAGGTCTTGTATCAAGCAACCGGAAGGGAGTCTCTGAGATCTACTTTGAAAAGCAAATTGGTCATATCTTGAAAGGTCAAAAGAAACATCCACGATTGCCCACAAGCCTGGCTCGATCTGTTGGCAGTATCGGAGGAAGTAGAACTCTCGAGTTGGTATAAGGGGTGAAAGAACTTGCAATTCTTCATACATCTGCATTTTCTCCCATGGATGAGAATTTAATTTGAAGCATGTTGCAAGATAGGAAATCCTAAGCAAATGAGGACTTGCAAAATGAGTTACCAGTTGCAAAGAGCCATTTTGACTAGTTAACAGTCCCGGCGATATCACTTCGATTGTTTTTGCAGCTGAAACAATTGCAGGAAAGAGCTCCGCCCATTTGTTCTGCAAAGTAGTTAGAATGACTAGTCAAGGAAAAGAGGCCACCTCAGTTCAGTGTACGGCAATATGAGAGATATTGGATGAACTTACCGAGTTCATAAACATGTCTATCAATGCCAAACCATTCATCATCACAACACGTGATTCTCTCGATGCCTCAACACGGACATCTGGATTTTTGAGGTGACTACTAGCCCTAGGAAACATTCTCTCGTAACTTTCGAGATTGAGATTGTCCCTCCCATCGGTAGTAGATTTCATCCATAAAGGTTCATCTGTCTGAGCAAGCCTAAGAAATTCATCCAGAGCATTAGCTGCTATATCTGCCATTAGGGACTTATCCATGTCCGAGAAAACAACTGCTTGAAAAGGCAAATGTGGCACAGAAGATGAGCTGCCCGGAAGTAGATCAAGGTCAAGAGAAGGGCCTGCCAGTCCATGAGCACCAAGACTACTCATCGTCAAATCCAGAGAAGCGATATGAATTGGTTGAACAGGTGGGAGTTGCGACATTGGCCTTCCGATGTACTTGGCCGCAATGCTAGAAACTCGATCGAGCTACAAAGATTACAACACAGATAAAAAAAATAAAATGGAAAATTAAAGAAAGGAGAGCCCAAATGCATGAAGTCAAAATACTAAACAACAGGAGAATTGTGGAAATAAGGATTTAAGAGATTCATTTTTGGGCAAGTTCGATTCACCTCCTCTTTCAAATGTGCATTCTCCATCCGCAGTTTTTGTTCATCGAAGTAGGAATCTTCGCCTGACGGCACGGTGCCACAACTCGGGCAAATGACGTTTCTCAAGGCCTCTCTTATCACAATGTTTTCGCATCGAATCCTATCGTTTTCTGCCCTCAATGCACAGTTATCAGCCCTTTCATGCTGGGCCTGATTTAAATATAACAGAAGGGTTTAAGGTTGCAATAAAGGCAAAATAAACTACTTGTTATCATTTTCAAAGCTATCCCACCGAACGAAAGGCAAAATAAATGAATTAAGTGAAGAAACCTTCATCTGGGTTCTCCTATTTTGGAACCAAAACTTGATCTGTCTCGGAGCCAATCCCAATTCCCGGCTCAACTCCATCCGCTGCTTCTCATCTGGATGAGGGCATTCCCTGAACATCCTTCATTTTTTTTGCCACAACAGTAACACAAAGAAGCATCGAAAATCTCAGAACCTCAGCATCATTCAAAAGCTAAAAAGAAAAAAGGAAAGTATAACCCAAAGACCAGCATCTGCAGAGCAACAAGCAGAAGCTAAAGTGTAACTCAAACATGTACCAACAGCAGAATTCTCTAAAGCCCACAACTACAAAAACAAAAGGGGCAAAAAGGAAAAATTCCACACAAGCAGACGTAAAGCATTCAACTTTTTGAATGAGAAGCAAGAAACATGGAGAAAAAAGGCAACTGTGTTTTAGTGTAAACAGAAGAAATGCGAAAAGACCGAAAAGAAAACTTACGCTTCAAGCCTCTGAATCTGGTGGGCAGTGTGGCGATGGTACCGCTTCTTCCTCTTCTGGTGGTCGGAACCGTCGTGGTCCCCGCCGGAACCGCCACCGAAATCCATTCCTTCTCTTCTCCCTCGCCTCTCTCGCCCTCAGCACCCCAAGCACGTGCGGAAGTCGTCACGTGAAGCGCCACGGCCGTGTGCAGTTGTCACAAACATCATCACCCACAAAGCAGAGACGGAGTTACGAGGACAAACAGAAGAACAACCTCAGTGACGACAGATACACGATCTTGGACACCACCCAACACGCATTTCCAGCGAGAGCGAGTTGAGTCCTATATAGAAACCCCGCGGAAACGAAAATCTTGCACGAGAGAAATCATCTCTCCCCGTGCGGTGAATATAAACGTACCCAGAAGCCAATATTCGGCCATGATTCTTGTCCTGGGAGGAGTGAGTTAAGGCCCAAATTTAGCCAAATTTTCCCTGATCTTTTTTCCCTCCCAAGGAATAATGCGCAATTATGAAGGGAAAGACAACACAAAATATAAACACTCCCCACTCTCTCTCTCTCTCTACACAAAGTTGAACAGACTCTACCCGCGTTCGTAACCGACGGTGGGTTTTTAAAGCCAAAGTTCTTTCCTTTTTCCTTCGTCTCCTTCTCTGGAGGCGAAGCAAGCTCAGAGAGAGAGATGGAGAGGATCAAATTCTTGCACACGGGCGTCTCCCAATTTCGCTGCTCTCTCTCGACACTGCGGCAGAGGGTGTGAACGAGATTTACGAGACTTTAGAGAGGTACGACCGCAGCAAGAAATGACAACAGTAACACAAGAACGTGTAAAAAGGGAGGCTCTTTGTTTCCCGTAAGATCAAGACGTGGGTTGCGCCGGGCAGTGAATGAATTCCCGGCTACCGGCATTATAAGGCTCGACCCTCTCCCTCCTCTTTATTACAAGGAGACACTCTCTCTCTCTCTCTCTCTCTCTCTCTCTAAATAAAAAAAAAAAAAAGAACAAAGGAGAACAAATATTCACGTTATACAAACTCGATATCTATCGAGCCATGGTGGGTGATTACTTATAAATTTTGCCAAAATTTATGTAGTCTGCCTGCAGAATTTTCTTCTGCTATTTTTGTGGGGTTCGATGTTGCTTTTGGGCCTAGGGGGAGCTGCCGAAGCGTTGAGATCGTTTTCTTGATTCGCGCTTCCTTCCTGGTTACGGCTTAAACTTACGAGGGGTTTAGAGTAGCTGAGGATGAATTTTAGCCACGGTTTCTATTCCTAGTTCTTCTTGCGCACGCTGCAGAGAGTGTCGAAAAGTCAAACCCACGTAGCTTTTTGGTAGGGCGAGGAAGGGAAGGGAAGGGTGGGGTGTTTTATCCGCTGCGGATAGCTGTATCACAGCCCCAAAAATACGCCAGGCTAGCTAGGCATGAGCACCGCAACGCTGTAGCATGGAGGCGAAATCGTTTTATTTTAAATACTACAGTAAGATAAAGGTAAAAGATCTAGTTATCTCAATCAGATGTTGGTCGATACGAGATACATTAAATTCTCTTTTTGATGTCGAAATCCTTGGATGGAAAGGGTTTTCTATTGAGATGTGAACATTTTTCATTGAATAAATCGTGTAGGAGGAGTGAAACGAGGATAGTTTTTGGCACGTTTGTTTTATGGGGAAATCAACGATTTAGAAAATATTTTCGTAAAAATCATTTGTTTACATTTCTTATAAAAATTAGTCAATGAAAAATATTTCCATTAACGATAACAATGCACAAACATTTTCTTTGATAATGAAAATGGTATTATAAGTTTAGAAGTAATATAAGTAGTCATTTTTTAAAAATATTTTTAAATTATTGTTTTTTATGAAACAATTGTATTTAAGTAACAACTTTTTTTCTTAGGTTTTTTTTTTTTTTTTGGCGTTGGGGGGGGGCGCAATAGTTTATCTAGGTAGAAAAGGATGAAATGAGTTTTCGGCGTCGTCCACACTGAATTGGCACTCCTATTGTAGGTGGATCCTCCTAAATTTGCTGCTAACCCAAAGGGAAAAAAGAAAAATTAAAAATGCCCAGATAACCAGTGCAAACCGCCAGACTATTTACCCATCAAACAAGGGACCATAGACCAAACTTAGTAACTCCATTTGATTTCATAGTTTGATTTTCGGATTAATCTATACATGTGTAGAAAACTGATCATTCACTTTCTCATAAGAAAAGTTGTGATACTACCTTTTCACCCGCGCTATAAATTTTCTAAATTTGTCATGGCAATTAAAGTACTGTTGAGATTCGCCTTAAAAATCCTTGAGATTGTATGTAGAATAAAAACGGAAGCACCTTTTTTGTGGATAAGCATCCAATCAGTTTTGAACTTATTGTATGTTTATCAATTCAATCCTAAATTTTTAGTTTTTGTCAATTTAGTCCTAATTTTTTATATGAAATTTCAATATGGTTCTTTCGGTCAATTTTCGCTAGAAATTAATGTCGGCAATTGTTGACATTGCCGATGTGTCATCCAGTCATCCTCGATCATCTTATGTTGGTTGTTGACGTAGACGAGTTTACTTGCCACGTTAGCTATTTCCGATTGCAATTGGCCAAAAGGAATACATTGGAATTTCATGAAGGTTTAGGAATGCATTGACAAAATTTGAAAGTTTAGAATTAAATTTGTGTCACTATAATGAGTTTAAGATTGAATTGGTAGTTTTTCCCACTTTTTTAGGATAGATAATACTTCAATAAAAATCACATGACGCCCTCCTTCTTGTTAAACTCGAACACCCTCCTCTTCCTCTACATCAAGTTCTTTGTAGAACTTGACATCACCTCGGACAGTTTGCATGATCAATCATCTGATCTTGACTTGTCATCTAATATAATGTGCACGAATTCATAATGAAAAGTACCTTGATGTGCGTCATAATTAACTTGATGCATGCTTCCTCCATTGAAGAGAGTCCACCTATTCCATAGATCCTTAGCCTTAGCCGTAGCCCCACTTCTTCATGACTTTAACCGATTAGGAGCGGCTTAGATTTGCCTAATGATAGTGCTTAATATCGGTCCAAACTCTATGCCCTAATCTTCTTTTTAAGTACATCGATTCCATTATAATAATCTCTCTCTCTCTCTCATTTGGTAAAAACTAGGATTTCTCTAAGCTTCTATGGACAGCGTCATGTCCATAGCAAGGTTCTTCTCCTTCTTCTCAATCAATCACAAGCTATTTTGAGCTTCTTTATGGCCATTCTATAGTGCCATTTAATCACATACCTCCACCATTTAAACCCTTCATGTTTTGCCCACACAAGCATCTCTTATCTCTTCATAATTTTCACTTCATCAATTGTCCTCCTGATTAATTCGTCCCCATATATTCCTTCACTTACTCCAAGCACCATCATTTAAACTGCCTTGAATAATACTTTCCAATCATTGAACGAGCAATTAACAACATCCACCATATTGAACGTATAGTCATCATCCTATAGACTGCATCATTTATTTTTATCAAAAGCTTTAAATGATTCTTTGATCTCCCAAAAAACTATTGTTGCAATTATTTGCGGCACGCCTTATCTTGGATTTGGTAAGGTTTCTTTAATAAGCTTCATTACTCGTGTGGTATCGAGCATTGGGGGGTGCAATAATCTATACAAAAAAGAAAAAGAAAAATTAATTAAGAAGGTTATGATAAGACCCCTTTTCTAAAAAGCTTAAAAACACATGATAGAAAATATTATACGTCAATGATGGATATTAAATCTAATTCATTGCCACATCCTTAATGATGCCTGGAGTAAGTGAAGGAATGTGTGGCAAATTAAACAATATTCTTCTCTGTTATGGGCTTCGTATCCATACGATCGTGAACAATTCCATACACCTCCAATAGAATGACGAATGCTCGAGACATTTCAAAATGTACAAATGTTGTTATAATTGTAATTTTCTTTGGTAACTCTTTAACTTGAGATAATATTTTAAATTTTAATGGGAAATTCAATTAGCAACTTTTTGCTTAATAAAACAAACATAAATTGAACTTGGGATACTAAGAGGCCAAAAAATAAAATAAAAAATGCCTCTAACGACATTTTACGAAAATTTTCAGCACTAGTGATATTAGCGTGAAATTTATTTTTAGACTGGTCGATGAAGTTGGTATGTTAGGTAAAATAACAGATTCTAAGCAAGGGCATTGTATAAAAAGCTTGACATGAATCTGCCAAAATTTATTAATATTGTAAATTAATTTAATATATGTAAAAAGATAAGACATAATTGGATTGCAATAAATAATCGCAGTCTCTTTACATATGCAACCATCATTAACGTGGCAAATCAATCCTTAATAATATTGGGCCCTTCTTTCATCCGTCAATAGATTGTTCTTGAGTATAGTTCGTCAAGATCGCGTCTATTTTATCGAGGCTTATATACAAAAGGTCATCATACATAGAAACTCGAAAACTTTACCGTGAAGGGATGAGATTTACATGGCCACCACCGCCATCAACAGACTAGATCATCAGGATGAATAGGGAATGCAGATAAGATTTGGGCAGCAACATTCAGCAGTGCAGGTCATAGACTCATAATGGCAGAGAAGACACTAGGGTTTTGTGGTATTTATTGATTAGTTCGCAATGGCACCACATCTCGTACCCCTAATTAAATTTTTACACTCGTCGAACAGTACAATCCATCCTCCCCCTTCTCTCCCTCAAATATTGCTCCGAACCTCACCATTTCTCTCTCTCTCTAAACGAAGTCGTTGATCAGCTTTTGAATCTGCTGGGCTGGACTCCTTAGTCACTGCAGTTTGGTCTCATGGGATGTTTGGTTCAGGAATGATTATGGTGGCTGATCAGATGCAACGCACAGGAGTGTTGCCAGATCATTAGCTTTAAGATCCATCAGTATCTCGTTTCCTGTCATTGAGGAAAAGAGATAATCAAAGGTCGCGTGGGTTTGGAATTGCTTGGGGAACTGCTTCATTAATGTCAGACGATCGGTCTCTTTTCGGCCGGGAGGAACTTGGTCATGTCTATTTAGGATCATCGGTACAGATTTATAATTTACATAATGTCGATGCCCCATTAAATAAGCTACTATAGATGCTATCAAGCTATTGCAATTCCGAAGCATATGCACATGCTTAATACGACAGTCCACTATTCATGTTGGTCCAGAACAAATTCAGAGCGTCGATGGATGAGCTTTTTCTCCAACTAGTTTGATATTAGCGCAAATAATTTCCAAAAGCAAGAAATGGTAGTGAAGAAATTGGTAACGTGAGTCACCAGCGATTAAAGCATTTTTGGGTGGATAAATTCGTGAGTACAATCCTGTAAACTGTTTAAGTGCCAGCCTTTTATCTTTGTGGGTAATTCTAGCTGAGAGATAGGAACGGTTTGCGCGTATTTGGAAAGATGATTGGATGATCTTACATTCTTAGGCTGAAAATTTCGTATTTCTTGAATTTTTAATTTGTCATTGTTGATTGTTTAATCATAGGAAGATGGTATTTCACTGATAAGTCAATTACCTTTCTACCAGATATCTCATAGTCAAAGCTGCAAGTTTATGATTTTGTTAAAAGAACTTTTATATGAACTTCTCTTTTAATAAGTACATATCAAGAGATATATCGACCTTCCATGTCTTCTTTCATATAGTCATATATTTTGTTTCTAATTATATATTTATCTATTGTATCATACAAGCAATGTTAAAATAACATTACATATAAGATCTTTCATCGTTTTAATTATATTTAGAATTTTTTAAAGAGGAACATGAGTAGTCGAAACTCAACGTAAGACTTAATAAGAGACAACTGTGCAGCTGAGTTACCTAATATGAAGATGTATATTCTTCTCAATCAAAATCTGTAATTCATTTCAATGACTGCTCGTGTAAGAATCGGTGTTCTCGAACTATATTTATAGTAAAAATCAAATTCATAATCTCTCCTTTTTATCCACGAAAGTGTCATATCCAACCCTAAGCTCGACCCATCAAACTCAATCAACTAGGCTGAGGCCAACTAGGAGACCTGAGCTACAAGCATTTACTATGCATTTCCTCTTCATCTCCACTCTTTCCTGGAAAACGGTTGGGAGGCATTTCATGCTGGCTTGGTTGGTGATGCACAACTCAAGAAAACTTGGCAACCCTGAATGATTGGCAATGGGTGTGATAAATCTGTCCCGACTTTTCAAGGGGTGCTCTCTTAAAGCGTTTGTTTAGTAATGAATACCTCCACAAAAAGATGGAATTAGCATTAGAAACAACAATTCATTCCTCATAATCCCTTAATAGATACCCTTTGACTTTTCTTGCACGATGCTTGTAGATATTAAACTTGTCGAATACGGGCATGTTTCCGATCGCAAGACAAGGAAGCTAGCAATTACATGCTCCTCACGGGATGACTTGAATTACCTCTCTCTAACAAGGCTCAATAATGACGCATCCCTATTCATAGGAGAGACCAGAATAAATACGAAGAGTACCTTATATCTTTAACAGCATAAGTCTTGAATGAGAAGATTAACTACTGAATTCATAATTCTCCAAATCACGGATTTTCTATCTTGAATGACGGGCATGGTCAAATATCATTTAGTACGCGAGAAACGATAGGGAAATTGTGGACTGAAATGTGCCCGATTCCTTTTGCTAGTTTGTAAATGCTTTTTAAAAATGATCGTAAGTATTTATTATAGTTTGAGAATGTAGATTGATATGACTAAATGAAGAAGATATACCAACTGTTGGGATGAGAAGCCAATTATGGACTGTGTGGTTTTCATATTGAGATGTTTAATTGGAACGTATTTGAATTTTTGAATTCACAACGATCTGTTATCTAACTGTCCAAGTACAAAACCTTAAGATTGCATCTCCACGCAATCACTTAAATACAATCGCCATGCAATTGCCGTACCCTCTCTCTCTCTCTCTGCCCCGCGGGCATCATCGCTTTCAGCGGCCAATGCACATATTAATGCACGAATGCATAGGTCGACGGTGGATGCAAATGAACAACAGATTGTATTTGCATGAGATGAGAGTGTCATTTTGGTCTTCTTCTATACGGATTATGAGCTCTCCAGTGTTTTCTGATCTTTTTCAAATCACGGCCATGAGCTTTTTACTTTCCCAATATATAGAAAGTTAAAGAACTAACATTCACTTCTCAACCCTCCTTCAATATATGCTATGCCCTTTCATGAGCGCTTCTCAATATAATGCCCCAGGCGGATGAAGAAAAACGATGGCAAAAATAATGCATTTTGGAGTAAGCCGGCAAGTCTGGTGCACTTTTATGTCGTTCAAAACACTTTTGACAAAAAAATTGTCATCGAAACACAAATGTCTTCAAATTCCATGCCTTTCTACATTTAAACGGATTTTCCAACATGCCAAATAATCCAAGGGTGACACTCTCCACTCTTTATCGACCAAGTCCCTTCTAAGTAGACTATCAAGTCTTTACTTTCTCATCTGGCCTGATGGAATCTAGTAATCTACAGTAGCAAAAGACTGCAATAATAGTTTGCCGTCCTAACTCCAATCTCCAGTCCGCTATATATTATTCCCGCAAAAATTTACTGTGGAATGGAGTCGTTTATACAAGTACCTCTAGGAAATCTCAGCTTATTGAAGGCAATGAGCGAAGGGTGTCTCGCCCAATGTGGTTTTTATTAAGTTCAGTCACGGTCCCTTATGCGGTCGACGCTCCACCAAGGCAATCATCATCTAATCCCTCATTGTTTTTGTAGAAGAATCTACATCTCAGATATCACAACTTAAATTACATGCCTATTTCATCATGCGCTTCCAATATGTCTTCTCTCATTGTTTGCAGTCACAATGCAACTGGAACCTAGTATAAATACAGATAGCAGAGGAATGTAGTTAATACCATCAACATACTTTGCTAATGTGAAGGATGCTGTGACGGGGAAGTGTCGCTACGACTTAGTCGTTTCTTCTTGTATCTCCAAGCGACTTGGATGCGAGTTGCTGCAAGTCCTCTCCAGTATGGTGATACATACCTGCAACCAGGCATTTTTATCACGGTCATACAATGCAAAATGTTTGTCTATTTTGTCTATGTAGGAGCAAATTACAATATGGGACCAACTAGTTGTTCCTGCCTAGAGGTTCAAAAAGAGAATGTGCACAGGAATCAGACAGGATCTGAAACAGTTAACTTAGTTGCTACTTTTTATTGATAGTTCATTGATATGCTTGGTTTGCCATGTAGTAGTGCTATATCATCTTTCAAGAAAGAGAAAGGACCTTATGGCTCCTTGAACTCTTGGCTTGCGCAGGAATCTTGCAAATATTCTGGTGACTTCTTCAAGGTCTTCTGCTCGTAGTGCAAAGGCTTCAACATTTGTCACGCATGTCACCGTCCTGTTACTCAGCAACCAGTTTCCAGGTGGTCTTATCTTTCGTCCATCTTCAATATCACAGATTTTGGAATGCTCTTAAAATGTCCAGTCATTCGATAATTAAAGACTACTCAGAAAGATTGCAATCTGTACCTTTGTTTACAGAAGAACTTTCAAGGCACCAAGCTAGAAGCTCTTCCCCACAAAAATCTCCTTCGCATAAACTCGTAACCCCATCTTCTCCTCTGCTCTCAATTTTCCCGCGGACAATGAAAATCATCTTTTCAATACGGGCACTGGGGTGCAGGATTTTGCTTCCTTTGATGTATATTTTTTGCCTTAACCTCTCGCAAATTGCATCTATGATGTGATCCTCCATCACTGCAAATATTCGCACCTGCAACATAATACAACAGCTATTGATATTTTTTGATATGACAGTTAGTCCAGGCTTATCATGGTAGCCACACTTAAACTGTTCTTTTATCTTTTTAAAGAATTCCAAAGATCTCGAGTTCTGTACTTTTCTTTGCATAGGTGGTAATTGTTGGCTGGACCTGGCAGAACAGACCACAGTCATGTCGAATTTGAAAAATCCATTTTGCAAAGGATTAGAGCTTGTTTTCAGAAGTGGCAGTCTTTGGAAGGATGCAGAGACGAGTGATAAATTCTTGACCATATTGTTCTTTTGTGGTTTCCACATTGAGCTGTCTCCATGACATGCATCTAGATGCCAATTAAAACTAAGACAAAAGCTTGGTAATGTTCCCCGATAGAGACTAATAATGGACAAGTGAGACCTTTAACATAATTTTCTTTTAGCTATTCATCTAAGTACTGATGACAAAAAATTAAAGACTGATCATCCACTTATTTAGTTAGCTGATCGAGCTTATGCTACATATATCAGAAGTTAGCTTCCAAGTGAAGACCTATGATGGAAGCATAGCCAAATATTCAACCTGGAGGAAGCTATCAATTTCAGAAAGGCTGCACATGCTTGAAGAGACAGGAAGCTTTAGTTGGAAAACATGGCTTCATCCACAAACAGCAGGGAGATTCAACTTAATTCTAAGGATTTACAAGAAAGAGAACTGATTTCCAAGGGTTTAACTTGCATTAAATTCCACACTCATCTCAACTCAGTTCCAGGGCTTACTCTTTTCACAAATTTGAAGAGATGGCGTCTTATGTCTTTCTGAAGATCTTCAGGAAAATTCTCAAGAAGCATTTCTTCGTTGACTCCTCTAGTGGCGGCCCAGTGGTAAAGCTCAGCTTCGCGTACTCTTCTGCATGATAGCATATTTCCAGTCAATTGAAAAGGAGCCCCCACACGGCACAAATTGGATATGACAAACATATCTAGATGCTTCTTAGATGGACAGAACCCTCTAATTCTGTCAACCCACTGTGCATGACGTTGTAAGAAGTAATGTTTGCTTCTGAGAATCATAGCTATTGGTCATCATCACCATATTCAAACATCTAAAGTGCCAACAGGATCCCGGATAAATGCAATTGATGTCTCTACTCAGGAGAAAAAGTAAATGAGAAATGTTGGAAGAAATGCTGAATTTACCTTCTTAGCTGTTGAGGTAGGCGTCTGTGACTCATCCATTGCTCAATGTCACGCTGCCTTAATGACATTTCTAACCTCCTGGGCTGATTGGGAAATTATAAAAAGTCATCTGACAGTTTATATCCAAGATGTCTCACGACAAAAAGATGCACTAATGGTCACTAGGAACATTCTTCATCAGTACCGGCCAAAAGAACAGACAAATTGGGAGCAGAGGTGCATAAAAAGGTCTGCATGCAGAGCACTAACAAGATTCATTAGTCCCCTTAGTGATGCGTTCTGATTTGGGGTTTCGGTAAGTCATTCCAAGAGACGTTGAGACATTTTTGAAGGAATAGACATAGCCTAGGATAGACCTTTTCTTTTCCAATTAATAGTACAAATTATGATTGCCCACATGCACAAGAAACACCACAAGAATATTTGGGTAAACTCCATTTCCATGAGGCAGTTGACCATTCTTGACCCCAACCCAGCTTAAAAACATAACTTAGATCAGCTCATGAATTCTTGAACTTAACCTACATGAGCACTTGGTGCTGCTATAATGCCTGAATCATTAGATTCATGAACTTAACCACTTCTCAATGTGCTTAGGATCAACAAATTACCAAGAGACCATGAACTCAGATTCATGAATGCCAATAAACTAGGAAACCAACAATCCGTGTCAATAATTCATGCATGACATGAATACATATAAGCCTAATACAATATTCGCATAGCTGAAGTATGAAATTCAAAAGCCAATACTAAAAAACTCGCATTAAAAAAAAACAAAACCTACAAAAAAGTGTTCATCATCTCAAATGATAGCATTGTGAAACTGTTCGTCTTAGAAGCCATAAGACCATCACACATACACTTTAACATAAAATTTCAGTCAAATAAATTCGAATATTCTGCACAAGCACAATGATAAAGACTAAGAAATGATCTTTCAATGCAAAATGATTGTCAAGGTGAGAGGTCATACCTTCTTCCAAGAGACTGGAGGAAGTTCTGCATATTTCCAATAAGAAGACCAAAGAGCAAGAGGCCCAATCCAATAATGCCCATGAGAAACAGGACTTCCGGGACAAAGTCGCTTGGAGTTTGATTTCCAGCTAGAGTACTTATTTGCTTCAAAAAGTGGTATATAAGATCAGCACAATGCAAAAGAAATGTCTATAGATTGTATCATCACGTTAAGGGAAATCTAATGCATGATGTTAGGACAGCACTAGAATGTTTCTCAGCATGCCATATTCTTAAACGCAACCATGGAAATAGAGAAAACAAGTTAACAAGTTTAGGCTGAATTTAGAGGATATTGAATCAGGTTGGGCTGGCAGCGATTTGTTACACACCATATCCAAAAGCAATAGTCATTCTCCTTTGTACTTATTATTCACTCTCTCAAGAATCAAAAAGAGAATGTTGTGCAATCATTGTCTCTTCTTTCCTCGTCATTTAATGTGCTATTCTCATCAATAGGAGCAAACAAAATGACACCTACAACCAAGATACGACCTACGGCCTCAATCTTTCCGAAAGTGAAAAATAAAGTAAAAACTCCCCAGGGATAGAAAGATATTAAATGGAGCTATCACGGGGAGAAAAATAAAGAGAAAGTGATAAAATGAAGTGGAGAGTCCTTTGAATCTGCAGTTTTGACTTGCATTAATGGAAAGTCAAAAGTTCGGGGGTTCATCCTGCAGAAAGCCATGTATCTCATTCCATATCTACCGAGGAATCAAGAGGCGCTTTGCTGCAGCTCAATAGGGTGTTTTTCCCGTGGATAATGCTAAGAGTGCACATATCATAATAAAACAAGGAGAAGGATCGTTCCCCGCACATATTCAGCCATGGCATAAATTGATTTACAGCTTTACCCCGATTCATATTTGTCTCGACCATGCAATATTAAGAGGAAAAGGATAAAGAGCAGGAAATGGAGCAAAGTGCCTCCTCCTTGAAATTGCTAGAATGCATTGCTAGGCAGTGTACGGCAATGGTACCACTAGAAAAAAGCCGAATAGAAATGTAAACATGTACCTGGAATCCCCAGAACAATGAATATAAGTATCTCCTGCCCATGCCTTTTTGTGTAAGTTTAACAGCATTTTGATGAATTCCATATTTATGTTCATCATGGGTTGTGAAACAAGCAGTAGCTGTCGTGTTACAGTTCTTCCACCAAGTTTCATTCTCGAACTCCTTAATCTTTTGTCTATGCACAAAGTCACACAGGTTTGTTTTGCATGCTTTCCGAAGACATTGATCAACCCTCTGGCAAAATGAAGAGAGAGAGATTAGTCGAAGAAAAGATTGCTATGCCGGAAAAATCTCACATTTTATCACTGACTTGTGAAGCTACTTTACCAGAATTTAAACAGAAGATTGAAATGAAGAACACATTGTCATATGTCCAGTTCAAAATCCCAAAGAAACAAGAAAGACGTATAGTATAAGGTCTGTGGGTCACATGAAAGAGGTGCATGTACTGACGAGCTACATGAGAAAGGATCAGTACCAAGACCAGTAAATTCCTATACGGGCACTTAATACTGTGAATTACAAGTACATAGAATAACATGTGATTAGACATTGTGGCGATATAATCCTTTGCAGTCCACAGCCAGGGATGTTGACCATCTTTTACATGACATCCTTATGTGACTAAATTTGATCAAAAAAAGTCTTCAGAGGTGGCACGTCAGTGAGGCCATGCTCGTATGGTCATAACTTTGCTTCGAAATGACATGCTGTGCCTCCCCAGTACAGTGCATGATGTGAATTTTGATGCGAGATTCTAGAGGCTTCACCCTCAGCATTACGAGGATCTGAGATGCTAGTACCATGTCATAAACCTCTCCAAGACCACATGGATGATGCAGCTGAAAGGGGTACTTAACTCATGAAATTTGACAATGACGTGACCGAAGAACTCAATCAGTGGACACGGGCTTAGCTTTGTTGTTAAGTGCAAATAATTGCAACTTGAAAGAGGTCCTGAATGCCTTTAGTACAAATGAGCATCTTACAGAAAGGGTACACTCCCTCAATCAAACAAAACTGTGACAGAAATTAGCATTACCAGCTAAATAAAGAGGCATCATGATGGTAATGAGTGTAGTAGCAAGAGTTCAACACACTATCCTTATTCTTCTGGGGTTCTAATACATAAGAACAAATTATGTAGAGTACAAAAAATGATGCCACCCACCTGTAGCCCAAGAAGGTACCAGCATGACCCAACGACATGGCCAGCCAACAGAAACATGAGAAGATTGATGACAAAATTTGCCCATGCTGAATAAAAACTAAGGCCAGTAGGAGACTGACCCACAAGTAAGGGCAAAACTCGATATAATCTGAGAATGTATTGGACAAGAACACCGGCACGTAAAAATGTCATTGCATACTTTGCAGAAAATATCAATACCTGCAAGCAGTCAGGGAAGCATTTGATTATCAGAAGAGAGTAGTCATATCAAGACATGAAACTAACAGCTATTATAGTCCACATCGGTGGAACATTTCTTAGACCCCGCCAGATGTGGTGGGGTCAGTCATGCCACAGTATGTTATATAAATACAGGATGATAAAACACACGTATTACAAGTCAGTCCTGGAGAAAGAGCTGACTGGAGGCATGGGGGAGAGGTCCTTATAAAGTCTCGAAAGGGACAATAAAACCCATTTACAACGATGTGATTATTTTAATAAGTAGAAGCAATAACATCCAGATTATCTAAAGGTAATTGAGACTGCAGTGATAAGCCAGTGAATTGTAATGGCAATACAAATTGACTTGGCAGAACATTTAATCCAATGCAAATTTGTTTCACACTGCCATCCCACAAAAACCTACTTCTACATTATTCATATAGCTGAAACATGTTAAAAATCAATGTAATGTGGAAACAAATTAAGGTTAATGCATCAGAGAAATAAGGACTTACTTGTGGAAGTGGAACTGCAACCAAAAGATCTAACAAGAAGTATCCTCGCAGATAATGGAGAAAGATTCTTTTTGGATGGTCAACTAAATCTCCAGCACCGGCCACTCTGGTCTCGGGAGCTACGTAAGCCAACCTAAACTGCAAAAAGTTGACAAAGAAAGAAATCATTAAGGACTGTGAAAGGCGGCCGTAAAAGCTCCTAACGTGACAACTTTTCACCTTAAATTTCGTTACTGCCTGAAGAAGAAAGGTATGATAGAAGTTAAGCATCAAGCAAAATACCAACCTGACATATTTATGCTAGTTAAGTTTATAAAGTGCTGAATAAGGGATGTAAAATTTGGGTTGTGTAAAAGAGCGATTGACAAATGAGAGAGGCAAGAACTTTCTGTCTCATGGAAGTCTGTTCTGAAGCTCTTCCAATGCAGCCTTTTTGAGTGAAAGATCAGTAAGTCTTTCCAAAAATTAAACTCTAATATTACAAGAGTTAAAATATACACCAAGTAAAGTCTCATCTAGTTGACTTTTAGCTGTAATCAACATCGAATGACTCATCTTTTTCTAAGGAAAATGAGTATCATGTTTCCATTAAGAAGTATCAAGAGAAATCACCCCGATAGAGAAGCCTTTCACTACAAAAGGTTTCTAACAAGTCTAATTTTCTGGGTAGTATGCCCATGAGGATTTCCGAATTTATGAAGTCTAAAAAATTAAGTGTAACGAGCCATTCAGAAAAAATTGAGTATTTATATCTGAATGCAAAAAACTATAGCAAATATTTAGATCACCCTAAAAACTTGCACAGCAGATAGGATCACCTGTCTCTTATTTTCTATGCTCGTTTTCACGCATAAGAAGATGAATGCCTGCAAGGTGAGTTCCTGGTAATACTTGTTGCTTTTCTAAGAAGGAGATGCTCAAATACAGGAACTTTTGAAAAGCTGGTACGAGAAGTTTGTGGCTGGATGCATGTTCAACATACGTTGTCAACTTTGTCTACACAACATTCCAATTCACTTTGTCCAACACTACAGTATGTATCTGATTAACGGGAGTACAGCAGTGGATGCAGTTGAATAAAAAATTACTTTTGAGTACTCGAATTGAAAACTGCAGAACATTCGTATAACACCATGTAGGTTCCCTTGGAATAACACGTTTCCCCTTGAAGCATTCAAAAGTTGTTACAAGGAACAAAAACAAAAATCTATAGTGGATGAAAAGAGTAAGAAAAACAATAAAAGGATACTGTTAAATTCACCAACGAGAAAAGAAAACAACCCAACAAGTTGGTAAAAAGCAGCCTACCTGCAGAAGAATGTGCAATAGGTACATGGGGTCCGTCATGCTTCTGAAAAAAACGAGTATTGTTGCCATGGGCCTGTTTAACGTTACACACATACAGTCCTGCAATCAAGGATGGATAAGTGAAGGGAAGTAATTATGTGCAAACCGAAAAGCTTATGATGGTTGTTTGAATCTGCAAAAGAAAAGTGACAAGAGCAATAAAGTATAAGCACAAAGGCCAAAATGCAAATAAACAAGAAATTTTAGGGGACATATGATTAATGACATTTTTTTGCAGAAAGTCACAATTTGGATAATGAATATGATCAGGATTTTATTAAAAGTATTTAAAATGGGTTCAGGCATATTATTTTTCCTTCGCTAACGCAAAACAGATGCCAACCTAAACAGGTTTGATGACTTTGGTAAAATATATTTGAAGAAATCATGGTTACGAGGAGATCATTTTAGTTGATTAGATCAGCCTTGGCCAAAGGAGATTTAACTTATTGTACCGAGGTCAAATTTTGAGAATTGGAAATAAACATAACATTGAGTTATAGAGAAGGATAAACTCAAACACCACCGGTTGTAGCTTGGGCTACATGTGCATCAAACCGTGATTAAGAAGCTTAATCTATGAAGTGAAGAATATCTGCAGATATTAACAGGGCAGTAAAAACTTGATAAGTAGTAGAATAAATCTAACCAGAACTAGGTGGTTTATAGCAGGGTGAAAAATGGGAAGAATTTCAACTTCATTTTGGGAACCATTTAGGAATTAGAGAGGAAAAAATATAGTAAGAACGTTATTAACTTAACCATCAAGCAACCTATATTTTCAAGCCATGTGAACTTGACAATGCTGCAGCTGAGCCATACCTTTGGTACATACAGCAAGAACAAAAACAATGGGTCTACAAAGAGTACCGCCACGCAAGAAATGACAAAAAATTTGTTCCACCGCTGGACAGCTTGAGCATGAGGATTTATCACGCCAGGAATGTGGGCACTGACATAAGTGAAGAACCTCCTTGCCCAACTTTTGGCATCCCCATAAAGAGCTTTGTGAAACTGCAAGTAAAAGTCAAGCAGCGAAGCTTCTTTACTTTGAAGACGTAAATTCACATATCCTACTGGATATGGCATGGTGTGTTAAGAATAAAAGACAACAGCTTATTCAACAGCAAATATCAAGAACAGAAGCCAAGAGGATAAATGAGGAAGAAGCTGATTGTATGAATGATGCCGAGAAGTGTACAGAAAGAAGAAGAAGATCTACTGTTAAAAATAAAGAAAGGAAAGAAGAAGGATGATAATGCAGATTGAGATATTGCATGAAGAGAGGCTGCGAAGACTGCTAAGTCGTTACTCTGCTCATGCACTCTGTTTTTCCATTTACTCTGTTTTTCTTCTTGTGACCGGTATTCGGTTAGTTCTTTGCAGTTAGGTAGTTAACTACTTCTTCAACAGTTCAATTGTAAAACAGATTCATTGAGAGAACTAGAGTAGATATAAGAAGGAAATCTCTCATATTGAATAGATTCAATGAGTTGTATAACAGAAGAAATACATTCATCAAATTCTCTCTCTCTCGTTTTCTCCCATTTCTCTCTCTGTTCATGAACTTCTTCATGGTGCATAAAAGATGTGCTCAAAACAAAAGCATCTTTGAAGTACTGGTGAAGTCAATCTCAGATCTTCGTTGTTGTACCTTTTGATACCATCGTCACCAGAACTCCAAGTCCCACACTAACTAGAAAGTTATGCTTATTGCTTAGAGATAGAGTAATCACCTACATTATAATCGTAGAGTTATGGGACTGCGGGCAACTTATTGAAAATCTAAGGCAGCTTTTGCTTTGGCCTTAAGCCAAATTAAATTGCTCTTTATGAACTTCCAGCCAATAGAAGATTGTGCGAACGTACAAGGTGACTTTAAAACGCAAACAGATTAGTACTCGCAGAATACTATAGTAAATCGAAAAGTTGCTAAGCAAGAAGTGGTGACCGTGATCAGAAAGTGAGAAGATAAAACTTGTGATCCCTCATTTTCTAAGAATGACAAAGTTAAAACCGACAATTTCCAGCATTCGGTAGAAATGGAGAATCTTATACTCAGGACCTAATCAAACATAGCAAAAGGCTCTGCAAGTATGGCATTTACCTGGGTATCGGCGATACTTGAACTTTCAGAACTTGTTTGTTGCGCCCTTCCATTGTAATGCGAGGGGCAAGTTGTACAGTAACGGTCATTGCACATCCCCAGTCGCCCGGACCTCAGTAAATGCTCATTTTTAGCACCATAGTCGTCATCTGCGGAGTCAATACGATCCTTTACGCTAAAAGAAGGGAATTTTTCTTTCATATGTTGCGACTCCACTCCCGTGCTTCCAGTTCCAGGCGCACCGCGGTTATGCCGGAAGGTGCTTTCAGGTCCGTGATTGTGTAACGGGCCACTCATTAGTGAGAAAGGTGTCCTCCTTTCACTCCTTAAAGGTCCAGTGTAACCTACTCGACTCGGTATACTCTCGTATGACTCCATGGAGCTCGTAGGGATGGAAATTGACACACTCCGGGTCCTAGATATACGTGACCGAGGTTGAGAACTGTTATAATCATCTGATAATTGCTGCTGCGTTTCCGACAGTATCGGTACTTCATCTCTTTCGTTATGGGCCATTTCACATTGTAAATCTGCAGCAGGAAACGTCTAATTAGGATTTTTATATAGTAAAGCAGTTTTGTGGACCATCTTTCACTGAACTAAACATGTGATGAGGAGAAAAAACGTCAACTGAATCATTTTTTTTTTTTTTTTTTTCTGTTAGAACAAATCCAGATAAGGAAAACTGGATGCAAAATATTCCGATAAAGTTTAGTAACTGGTCATAGTCAAATTAGTTTTTTCTAATTAATATTCACAAGTTTTCATATTTACATTAATAGCTAGATATTATAATTTTTTTCAATCAATTTCCTAAATTAACAAAAAATATGTTGTTTTTCATTATCCTTTTACTTTTCTGATGTTTATAAGTATTATAGTTCCATTTAGGTATAATTTAGCTTGTGATGGTAAAGGTGGATACTCATTTTGAGTTGTCCTGCCGTTTTAAGAATAAATGTCAGAAAAAGGATATCTAAAAACGATATTAATTTATCTGTAAATACTCGTACTTATATTAATTTAAATATCGTTTCTAATTTTTAGATATATTAAATTTCCAAGTATCTTGTTTCTCGTATATCTTAAACATTCATTAAAATTTTCAATTAGGAACTTAAAATAGAAAAAATATCCACTCGATACAACTTTAGAGCACGTTCGTTTCCTGAAAAATGAGTAATCTAGAAAATATTTTCAAAAAAAAATCACAAATATCACTTACAAAAATAAATGATTCTTTTATCACCCACAAAATAAGTTGGGCATAAATTTTTATCGATGATGAAAGCATTTTTATTGACTAATTTTTCTAAAAGATATAAGCAATTATTTTTGGAAAAAAATTTCAAATCACTTAATGAATAGATATAAGCAATTATCAGAAAAAATTCCAAAAATAAGTTGGGCCTAAGGTTGCACATGGTAACATTTATGTTTTTCCCAATTTCTATTTTTTTGTTCCTCGGAACAAAAAAAAGAACATAAACCTGTTTGGTAATGCCAAGTTGTTTTTCTATTTCGAAGAATAGAAAGTTAGCACATGAATAGATTTGGAGTAGAAATGAGAAACAAAAAAAATTACTTTTGTTCGCGGGAACAATTTCTAGAAATAAGTCAATTTTTTTTTTCTTTTATTCTTCTCTCTTGCTGCAGCCACCTTCAACTGCTTGGAGACATCGCCGCCGCCGGTTGCCGCCGGTTGTCGCCGTCTCCCACCGCCACTGCCGACCGTTGCTCGCCCCAGCCGCTGCACGACCGTTGGCAGTTGACCGTCACCGCCGATCGCCAATAGCGGTCAGCGATCCATGAACAAGAATAAAAAACTAATAAATACAAAAAAGAAATTGTTACGTTACCAAACGCATTTCTATTCTTTTTCTATTCCAAGAGTAGAAATTTTGTATAGTTACCAAACGGATTCTTTTACGTAGAAATTATTCCTCGGAATAAAAATAGAAAAGAATTATTTCTGAAAAAAAAACTCTTTCCCAGCTAAGAAGCGTTGTCATGCACGTCCTTATTTTCCGCAAAGTGAAAGTAGCTATGAGTCAAGAATGTATATTTAACTTTTTGATAAACACTACCGATCACTCCTTATATGCTGTTAAATGCATGTACCTGGTTTTCGTAACAAAGGCACACGCAAGGACACGAGTATAAACTGCAGAAATCATCGGCTGAGACAAGCATCTACACACAGAAATGGCGGAAAAAGAGGGCATTTTGGCAAACTTACAAAGCCAATACGCAAAGTTCAAGCGCAAGACACCAACTTCACCCTCCGAAGGACGATCAGCTCTCAAAGCGACGAAGTAGGAACAAGTACAAGAGTGTGGAGCCTGCTGCTATCGCTGGGTAGCGGCGGCGACCGGAGAGAGCGTGAGCTCGAGGATTGAATTCTCCAAGCTGAAGAGGCTCGTCTTTTTTATCTGGTTTATCTGGTTCTGCAGTTCTAGACGATGAAGGTAATGCGAGGGAAGAAATATGAATGGAGACAGAGCTGAGGCTTTGTTTCTTGTACGAAGACCATAGCGAGTGATTCAGAAGAAGACCCCGAGCGTTGACTGAGACCAAGACTCTCGAGATTGGTCTTTTGCTTTTTTTCTCATCATATTTTCTGACAAATGAAAGAACCTGTAGCTGGAAAGGAAGAGATCACGTTGGACGCTTAAAACAAACTGACTCTTAGGAAATTTGTTTCACGAAGAATGAATGATTTAGTAAATAATTTTTCTAATTATAATCGCTTATATCACTTATACTATAAAATGAACGAAAAAATATGTGAACGATAAACATATTTTTTCGTTCATTCAAAAAATATTTAAATATAATTGTTGTCCATAATGAAAATATTATTGGTTGACTAACTATTTTGAATAAACAACGGATCATTTTTAAAAAAATATATTTTTTGAATCATTTAGTTTTTGCGAAAAAATAAAATTTTAATATCTTTCATTCTGCTCCTAAAAATACGGATTGCTTTTTCTTCTTGAGAACAAAGTTGGCTTTATAGTCACTAGTTGTCACTCATACGCCCTTTAAAGAATGTTGGCCATGAATTGGAGAATAAACCGAAATCATTTGTCACCTTATATATATAAAAAAATTATTTATTTATTTTTTGTCAAATGTTTTGGCATCACAACAATTCAGGTTTTCGTTGGAACTTAGATGGACGGGATTAACCCAAGAGAAACGCCTTTTTTTTTTTTGCTCATTCGCTTTTATTTTATTTTATATCTATTTGTTCGTTTTTTCATTCTAATTGCATCACACCTAATCTCAAAGCCCAATGTATACCTTAGTCTAATCTTTGCATCTGGAATAAAAGGGAATAAAAGAGATGGAAATGAATGATAAGTAAAAACGCTTAACTTATTCTCACTTATTTAGATTTGGTTTAAAAAAAAAAAAAAAGAGAAAGGAGAAGCCTATTTTTTTTTTGCAAAAATGATAAAAAAATTTCTGGCCATGATGTTTCACGTTTCCGATGGTGAATTTCGTGGGGTTTGCTTCGTGGGAAATCATTGAGAAACGACTGCAGATGAATATGGCGTTATCGAAGCTGTTCCGCATAACTTTTGCGCCATTTCTCGGCAGCTTCTTGAGAATCCACGCCGTGAAGATTAAGTTCGAATGGACGTCTACCTTGTCAAGTTCGAAGCTAAAAAATTCATCTAGCTTTCATGGGCCCGAAACAAACCTCGTTATGGTTTAAAAGAAAATCGACCCTCATTCTTCAAAATGAGGGTGACTTCCTTCTATCTATAAAGGGCTCAAATCTGTCAATTAGATAGGAAAATTAAATGAGAACTTTTTGATGATTATCATGACAGAATCTAATGGCCAATTAAGGTTTGGCTCGATAGGACAATTACTGTGGCGAAACAGTGACTCAACCACAAGGCGATGGATGGTTGAAAATAGAGAACAACCTGCGAGGGGATGAGCTCAAAACCTTAGGATCGCCATGGCCCATCGAACGAACCCGACCCAAATTGAATTGCGTACTAGCCTAATATATTTTAAGTTCAAAAACCCGGATCTCAGAATATATAATTTCTGCCGTGGTCAAGTCGTGTGTGGTGAAGTTGTACCGAATTGAAGTCAAGTCGTGTGTGGTGAAGTTGTACCGAATTGATGTCGATATCTGCACAGTTGGAAAGTCCAAATTGGGTTGAAGACTTCGCCTCGGTCAAAGTGAGTGCAAGAAAACAGCAAAGGAGGAAAGTCCATCTTCAATTTTGCATTGACCGATTCAGGTTTGGAGAATGGATTTTCTAATCCATGTTGACTTCAGCCACATACTTTTTTCAAGGGTATATGTACGTATAATATTAGATCATGGGTTTGCTCTATGCCGTTGGTGAGACAAGCAATCTTGAAATGTCAAATATCAGGTGCTTGAAAGTGAGCTCATTGTTCTTACTTATGCACTTACACCAAGAACGTTAGTGTTGAAGTTTTTTAATTTTATGGTAAGATTTGCGTATAATTCTTTTATAAGATTGAAAGATTATTTCATAAAAAATTGCGAAGTTAAACACTGCATGAATTATTGGAGTAATTAGTATTTGAAAAAAATTAAAAGAATTTGAGTGACTCGAATATAATTGTAATCTCCACCGTATTACTTAAGCTATAGCAAAATTCGTTGCTGCGTGATGTTTCTGGCGTCGGCTATGACGTTAGCATTGTACTTGCAAAAGAGGCCGACGTGCAAAGCGTGTGTGCGCGAGTTGATCTCACTCTCAGCAGTACATGTAGGCGCATGCGGTGACGTCCAGCAATGGACTGATGCGAAATTTCAGTGGTCCAAGGGCGGCGACTCTAGGGGTGATGATTGTTTTTTCTTTTTTTTGAACAGCCGCAGAAGGTGTAAAAATAACGCTGAAATGGCTGTGAGCTCGGCGGATCCAAACTAAGGCGGCGTCCGGCAACCGTTCACGATGAAATTTCATTATCAGGCTGGATTGAGGGTGGCAAGTCTGGTGGTGGTGTTTTATTTTTTTAAAACAAGTAGCGGAACTGCGTGGAATAGCAACTGAAGGCTGCAGACTTGGTGGAGAAACGCAGGCAATACGACTAGCATAGTTACAAACACCATGGACTTGGTGGAGAAGTGCGGCCAATGTGGGTAGCGTGGTTACGACCACTGTGGAATAGACTTGATGGACGTTACCTTAGAATGCGCTAAGGACTCTCACTCCAAGGTGAGATTTTTAGTGAAAGAGAAAAATGTTATATATGTCAAATGAAGAGTACAAGACTTCTATACAATTAATATAAGGTACAATTAATCTAATCCTAAATAGTAATTTTTCTCTAATACAATTATTTCTGACCGCTCTTGTTCACACCTAATCTCAGAACCTGATTCATACCTTTGTCTACTCTTTGCTCCTAGAATAAAAGAGAAGGAGAAGAATGATAAATAAAAACTCTTAATTTTTAATTTAATCTTGGGTTACACAATATACTGGAAGTATTGGCTACTTGGCTTTGGTAAAAAAGAAAAAAAGAAAGCTTTGAAAAATGAAAGTTAAAAACTTTTCTGGCGATGAAGAATACAATGTAAAAACTAATGCTATGCTCACACCTAATCTTAATGTATGCTATTCTCCTTACTAGCTCTTCTCGGTACATTCGACTAGGGGAATGAGGAATACAATGGCAAAAATAATGCACTTCAGAGTAGTTGGGCGTCCGTGGTGCTCTTTTATGCAGTTCAAGACCTTCTGACCAAAACGTTATGCCATTAAAACACATAGGAGCAACCTGTGACTGGATGCTTCAACAGAGCAAATGCCTTCACATTCCAGACCTTTTGTGATATTTAAATGGATTTTCCAACATGGCAATTAATCTAAGGGTGAGACACTCTACAACTCCTCTTTCTCATCTGGTCAGATGGAACCTACAGTAACAACAAAAGACTGCAATATTGAATACCGACAGCATTTGTTGTAGTTTCTCATCCCAATTCCGATCTCTGGTCCTTACAAGATATTCCTTCTAAAATTTTCTGTAGAATGGAGTCGTCTATACAAGCACTCTGGGAGATCTCAGCTCATTGTAGGCAATGAGCGGAGATCTTTTACTAAGCTCAGTCATGATCCGTTATCTGATCAACGCTCCTACAAGGCAATCATCATCTAATCTCATATATCATTTTGTGTTGAAGAATCTACATCTCACATATATCACAATTTGAATTACATGCCTATATCATCATGCCCTTACAACATGTCCACTCTTACGGTTTGCAGTCACAACATGACTGGAACCTAGTATAAATACAGACAGCAGAGGAATGTCGTTTATACCATCAACATAATTTGATAATGTTAAGGATGCTGTGACTGTGAAGTGTTGGCACGACTTAGTTGTTGCTTCCTGTATCTCCAAGCAACTTGGATACGAGTTGCTGCAAGTCCCCTCCAGTATGGTGATACATACCTGCAACCAGGCTTTTGTGTCACAAGTGCATAATCCAAACATTTGTCTATGCTGTCCATGTAGGAGCAAATTACAAACCATCAGACTGACTAGTTGTTCCTGCCTTTAGGTTCAAAAAGAGAACGTACACAGGAAACAGAGCGGATCTCAAACAGTTAAACTTAGTCGCTATTTTTTGGCCAATAGTTCAGTGATATGCTTGATATGCCAGTAAAACATAGTAGTGCTAAATCATCTGTTAAGAAAGAGCAAGAACCTTATGGCTCCTTGAACTTTTGGATTGCGCAGGAATCTTGCAAATAACCTGGTGACTTCTTCAAGGTCTTCTGCTCGTAGTGCAAAGGCTTCAACATTTGTCACACATGTTACTGTCCTGTTACTCAGCAACCGGTTTCCAGGTGGTCTTATCTTTCGTCCATCTTCAATATTACATATATTGAAATGCTCTTAATATGTCAAGTCAGTCGATAATTAAAGACCATTCAGAAAGACTGCGATTTGTACCTTTGTTTACAGAAGAACTCTCAAGGCACCAAGCTAGAAGCTCTTCCCCGCATACATCTCCTTCACATAAACTTGTAACCCCATCTTCTCCTCTGCTCTCAATTTTCCCGCGGACAATGAAAATCAACTTTTCAACAAGAACACCAGGATGCAGGATCTTGCTTCCTTTGATGTATGTTTTTTGCCGTAACTTCTCGCAAATTGCATCTGCGATATGATCCTCCATTACTGCAAATATTCTCACCTGCAACATAATAAAATAGCTATTAATAAGTCTTGAGTTGAAAGTTAGTCCAGGCTTATCATGGTAGCCACAAATTTGATGTCTAGAATCCAGGATGGCTTAAACTGTTTTATTTTTAAAGTATGTCAGAGATATGGAGTTCTGCACTTCTTTTTGCATAGGTGGCAATTGTTGCCTGTTAGCTGAACCCAGCAGAACAGACCAGTCATGTCGCATTAGAAAAATCCATTTTCCGAAGATTAGAGCTTGTTTTCAGAAGTGGCAGTATCTGGGGGGATGTGGAGACTAGCAATGATTCTTAACCATGTCGTTCTTTTGCAGTTTCTACATTGAGCTGTCTCCATCTAGATGCCAATTAAAACTAAGACAAAAAACTTGGTAATGTTTACCAATAGAAACTAATAACCAACGAATGAGACCTTTAAAATTGCTTTTTAGCTATCCATCTAAGCACTTAATGACCTAAATTTAAAGACTGATCATCCACTTATCTAGTTATCTGATCAAGCATATGCTACAAATATCAGTAGTTAGCTTCCAAGTGAGGACCTATGACGGAAGCACAGCCAGATATTCAACCTGGGGGGGGAGCTTTTGGTTACAAAAGACTGCACATGATTGAAGAGAGAGGAAGCTTAAATTATAAAACGTGGCTTTCATCTTCGTCCACAACAGCAGTGAACTTCAATTAAAAAATTTGGCCCTAAAATCTGCTTATTCTGGGTAATCGCAAAAAAGAGAACTGATTTCTAAGGGTTTAACTTGCACTAAATCCCACCCTCATTTCAGCTCAGTTCCAGGGCTTACTCTTTTCACAAATTTGAAGAGATGGCGTCTTATATCCCTCTGAAGATCTTCAGGAAAATCCTCGAGAAGCATTTCTTCATTGACTCCTCTAGTGGCAGCCCAATGGTATCGCTCAGCTTCGCGTACTCTTCTGCATAGTAGGCCATTTCCGGTCAATTGAAAAGGAGCCTCCATAGAGCACACATTGGACATGACCTATATGTCTAGATGCTTATCCACATTTCAGGGAAAATATGCGGATGCTCAGAACTACATTATAAAACACTAGTGCATGACTGGCTCAAGCAGCAGCAAAGGATATGTCTAGAAACAGTTCCAGAATGCGAAGTACAGAGAGATGCAGAAACCAATGATGATAAGCATGATAGTACAGAAAGAAAACAAAACGCAGGCAGAGGACACAGGTATACTTGCGCAATCTCTTTGCCGATGATCGGTAGGACCCACAGTGTCAAATGTATCCACCATCAACATAAAAATCTACCTAGTTGAAGCCCCCAAGTTACTGGTTTTAACAAACCATCTTCTATTAGAACTCATTTTACCAACCAATGCTGGTCTATCCGACATCTTCAACCCAACCCCTGCATCAACTTCATAGAGAATCAAATTTGCTGCTCATATCCCGTACTGACTTAAACTTGGCTCAGAGTCCTCTAGCTAATTTCCAGAAGTGCCATTGACCCCCAAGCTTCAGTCTTAATTGTACGTATATTCACAAAACAAGGCAGAAGACTTCGATCTAACCCACCAAATGAAGGAAAAACCTCTCAGCTTCCAATCCAAAGAATCATACAATATGGTCAATAATATGAGGAAGCACAAAAACACTGATAGTACGCATGAACAGGCATATAGAGAGGATAATTGAAAGCCGAGATCATATCAAACACTATGCACAAGTTCTAATGACCACATAGCCTAACGATCTCATAGATAAAAGGTCCCTTCTCTTCTACAATTTTCAATTCACTCAACATGATGCTTTCAGCTCATCATTCAGTATAAATTGGACAGAGCCCTTCTGTGAACCCCATTGGGCAAGACGTTGTAAGAAGACATGTTTGCTTCAACACCAAATTCAAGCAGCTAAAATGACAACAGGATACTGGATAATGCAATCGATATGTCTCTACTCAGGAGAAGAAGTACATGAGAAAGGTAGGAAGAAATGCCGTGTTTACCTTCTTAGCTGTTCAGGTAAGCGTCTGTGACTCATCCATTGCTCAACATCCCGACACCTTAATGACATTTCTAGCCTCCTGGGAGGATTGGGGAAAAATAAAAGTCAGCTGACAGTTTAAATCCAAGATGTCCAACAATAAAAAGGCTCACTAATGTTCACTAGGAACATCCTTAATCAGTATTGGTCAAAAGAACAGATACAAATTGGGAGCAGAGGTGCATAGAAAGGTCTGCATGCACATCACTAATAAGTTTCATCAGTCACCTTGGGGATGCTTTCTCATGTGGTGTTTCAGTATGTGATTTCAAGAGATGTTGAGACATTTTTGAAGGACTAGACATAGCCTAGGATGTTTCTTTTCCCAAGTAATAGTATTAGTTACAATTTGCCACTTGCACATGAAATATTACAAGAATGTTTAGGCAAGCTCCATTTTCATATGGCAGTTAACAATTCTTGAACCCAAACCAGCCTTAAAACATAACTTAGATCTGCTCATGAATTCTTGAAGCTGACCTATATGAGTATTCGATGCTGTTATAATGCCTAAATCATTAGAGCCATATCTTCTCGATGTTGCCTAAGATTAAAAAATTATAAGAATACCGATTACTCAGATTCATGCATGCTAATAAACTAAGAAACCATGATGAATACATATCTGCCCGATACCATATTTACATGTCCAAAGAATGAAATCTGAAAGCCAATACTAAAAGACACACAAAAAATCTTTAAAATGATATTCATCATCTCGAATGATAGCATTATGGAACTGTTTGTCTGGGAAGCCATAAAACCATCACACATACACTTGGACATGAAAATTTTTAAAGGTCGTCATTGTATCAATCAAATCATCTAAAATATTTTGCACAAGCACAATGGTAAAGATTAACAGATCTGTCAATATAAAAAGTTTGTCAATGTGAGAGGTCACACCTTCTTCCCAGAGCCTGGAGGAAGTTCTGCATATTTCCAATGAGAAGAGCAAACAGCAAGAGGCCCAATCCAATAATGCCCATGGTAAACAGGACTTCTGGAACAAAGTAGCTTGGAGTTTGATTTCCAGCTAGAGTACTTATTTGCTTCAAAATTTGAAAAAGAAAATGAGTACGATGTGTTACAAATTGTATCTTCACTTTAAGGTGTATTAAATGCATGATGTTATAAAAACACAAGAACGTTTCTCTGCTGGCCATATTGGTAATGCAATCATGGAAATAGTGAGAAAAAAAAAAACAATTGACAAGTTTAGGCTGAATTTGGAGGATATTAAATCAGGATGGGCTGGCAGATAGTTCTAACACACGACATCCAAAAGCAATAGTTTTCGGGTTCATACTTATTATTCACTCTCTCTCAAGAATTATAAAGAGAATATCGTGCAATGATCTTCTCTTCTTTCCTCATATTTCAATGTGCTATTCTCGTTAATAGCAGAGAACAGATTCACTCATACAACCAAGATATGCCCTACTGCCTCAATGTTTCTGGAAGTTCAAAGCACAATAGAAACTCCCGCAAGGATAGAAAGATATTAAAGTGGAACTGAAAGAGGGAAAAAGAAAAAGAAAAAAGAGAGAAGGTAAAAAGATGAAGTGGAGAGTCCTCCAAATTTGCAGCTTTGACTTGCATTGATGAAAAATAAAAAGTTCCAGGTGTTCATCCTGCATGAAGCCATGCATCTTATTCCATATATCCCAAGAAATGAAGAGGCCTTTGCTGCAGCTAATAGTGTGTTTGCTCTTCTGATTATTGCTAAGAGTGGACAAATAATAAAACAGAAAATGACACATATGGTCCATGAACTTTGGCCTAATGTGTGATGTCATTCCTGAACTCTTAATTTGTATATAATTCCTGAACTTTGGTCCAATATTTAATGTAGTCCCTGAATTTTTAAACATTTTCATATAGTTTAGGGACTATGTTGAGCATTTATCAGTAGCTCATAGACCACACTGAATAAATTAAAAGTTTGGGTACGATTTTACACACGTTGAGCCAAAATTCAGGGACCATATTGCACAATTTAAAAGTTCAAAAACAACATTGCACTTCAATCAATGTTTAATGACTATTTGTGCTATTATCCCACAATAAAACAAGGACAAGGATTGTTCATCCACCCCTCTCCAAAAAAAAAAAAAAAATCCCTCCCTTTTTAAGGCAGGTGAAATATTGATCTACAGATTTACCCTAATTCAATATGTTGCCTCAACCAAGCAATTTTAAGAGGAAAAGGATAAAGAGCAGGAGAGCAAAATGCCTTTTCCTTGGAATGCGTTGCTAGGCTATTGTACAGTGTACTATTTGGTCCGATTAGAAATAAGCTGAATCTATAAGAAAGTAAATAAGTACCTGGAATCCCCAAAACAACGAAAACACATATCTCGTGACCACGTTTGCCTCTTTGGTAAGATTAACAGCGTTTTGATAAATTCCATAGCCAAAATCAGTGGAGTTAAAACAAGGAGTAGCATTCGGATTTGTTGTACAGTTAGTACATCTTGGGGATCCATCTCCACAATCCATAAAGCTACACAGGCCGGCTGGTTTGCATGCTTCCAGAAGACATTGATTAACCCTCTGGCATGATGGAGAGAGTGAGATTAGACGAAGAAAGAATTGCTTTGCTGGAAAAATCTCTCATTCAGTCACTAAGTTTTGGAGCTACTTTACCAGCATTTTAACAGAAGGCTGAGATGAAGAACCCATTCTTATGTGTTTAGTTCAAAATCCCAGAAAAGCATAAAGATGTATGGTATAAGGACCGTGGGTCATATAAAAGAAGTACGTGTGCCAACATGAGCTCCGTGATAAAGGATCACTACAGGCCAAGACCAGTACATAAAATAACATGCGATTAGACATTGTAGTGATATAATCCTTTGCAGTCCACAACCATGCGGTGTTGATCTATGACATATTAATGTGAATAAATTTGATTCAAAAACTTGACTTCAAACTTAGCACATCGATAAAACCATCCTTATATGGACATAACTTTGCTTTGAGATGGCATACTGTGCTTCCGAAGTAAAGTGCATGACACATATGAATTTTGATGTGATATTCCAGAGGCTTCAGCCTCAGCATGATGTGGATCTGAGACACTAGTATCATGTCCTATATCACTCCAAGACCACATGGATGATTCATCTGAAAGGGCTAGTAAAGACACAAAATTTGACAAGAACATGATTAGAGAACTCAAACCACAGACGTGGGCTTAGCTTTGTTGTTAAGTGCAAAAAAGCACAACCTGAAACAGGTCCTGAATGAGTTCAACCCCAATCAGCATCTTACAGAAAGGACATATTCCCACAATCAAACAAAAATGCAAAAGAAATTAGCATTACCAGCTAAACAAAGAGGCATCATGATGGTAATGAGTGTAGTAGCAAGAGTTCAACACACTATCCTTATTCTTCTGGGGTTCTAATACATAAGAACAAATTATGTAGAGAAAAAAAAAATGATGCCACCCACCTGTAGCCCAAGAAAGTACCAGCATGATCCAACGACATGGCCAGCCAACACAAACATGATAAGATTGATGACAAAATTTGCCCATGCTGAATCAAAAGTTAGGCCAGTAGGAGACTGACCCACAAGTAAGGGCAAAACTCGATATAATCTGGGAATGTACTGGATAAGAACACCTGTGCGTAAAAGTGTCATTGCACTCTTTGCAGAAAATATCAATATCTGCAAGCAGTCAAGGAAGCATTTGATTATCAGAAGAGAGTAGTCATATCAAGACATGAAACTAACAGCTATTATAGTCCACTCGGTGGAACATTTCTTAGACCCCACCAGATGTGGTGGGGTCGGTCATGCCACAGTATGTTATATAAATACAGGATGATAAAACACACGTATTACAAGTCAGTCCTGGAGAAAGAGCTGACTGGAGGCATCGGGGAGAGGTCCTTAGAAAATCTCGAAAGGGACAGTAAAACCCATTTACAACGATGTGATTATTTTGATAAGTAGAAGCAATAACATCCAGATTATCTAAAGGTAATTGAGACTGCAGTGATAAGCCAGTGAATTGTAATGGCAATACAAATTGACTTGCAGAACATTTAATCCAATGCAAATTTGTTTCACACTGCCAACCCACAAAAACCTACTTCTACATTATTCATATAGCTGAAGCATCTTAAAAATCAATGTAATAGGGAAACAAATTAAGGTTAATGCATCAGAGAAACAAGGACTTACTTGTGGAAGTGGAACTGCAACCAAAAGATCTAACAAGAAATATCCTCGCAGATAATGGAGAAAGATTCTTTTGGATGGTCAACTAAATCTCCAGCACCAGCCACTCTGGTCTCAGGAGCTACGTAAGCCAACCTAAACTGCAAAAATTTGACAAAGAAAGCAATCATCAAGGACTGTGAAAGGCGGCCATAAAAGCTCCTAACGTGACAACCTTTCACCTTAAATTTCGTTACTGCCTGAAGAAGAAAGGTACGATAGAAGTTAAGCATCAAGCAAAATACCAACCTGACATATTTATGCTAGTTAAGTTAATAAAGTGCTGAATAAGGGATGTAAAATTTGGGTTGTGTAAAAGAGCGATTGACAAATGAGAGAGGCAAGAACTTTCTGTCTCATGGAAGTCTGTTCTGAAGCTCTTCCAATGCAGCCTTTTTGAGTGAAAGATCAGTAAGTCTTTCCAAAAGTTAAACTCTGATATTACAAGAGTTAAAATATACACCAAGTAAAATCCCATCTAGTTGACTTTTAGCTGTAATCAACATCGAATCACTCATCTTTTTCTAAGAAAAATGAGTACCATGTTTCCATTAAGAAGGTATCAAGAGAAATCACCCCGATAGAGAAGCCTTTCACTACAAAAGGTTTCTAAAAAGTCTAATTTTCTAGGTAATATGGCCATGAAGATTTCTGAATTTATGAAGTCTAAAAAATTAAGTGTAACGAGCCATTCGGAAAAAATTGAGTATTTATATCTGAATGCAAAAAACTATAGCAAATATTTAGATCACCCTAAAAACTTGCACAGCAGATAGGATCACCTGTCTCTTATTTTCTATGCTCGTTTTCACGCATAAGAAGATGAATGCCTGCAAGGTGAGTTCCTGGTAATACTTGTTGCTTTTCTAAGAAGGAGATGCTCAAATACAGGAACTTTTGAAAAGCTGGTACGAGAAGTTTGTGGCTGGATGCATGTTCAACATACGTTGTCAACTTTGTCTACACAACATTCCAATTCACTTTGTCCAACACTACAGTATGTATCTGATTAACGGGAGTACAGCAGTGGATGCAGTTGAATAAAAAATTACTTTTGAGTACTCGAATTGAAAACTGCAGAACATTCGTATAACACCATGAATGTTCCCTCGGAATAACACATTTTCCCCTTGAAGGATTCAAAAGTTGTTACAGGGAACAAAAACAAAAATCTATAGTGGATGAAAAGAGTAAGAAAGACAATAAAAGGATACTGTTAATTCACCAACGAGAAAAGAAAACAATCCAACAAGTTGGTAAAAAGCAGCCTACCTGCAGAAGAATGTGCAATAGGTACATGAGGTCCGTCATGCTTCTGAAAACAACGAGTGTTTTTGTCATGGGCCTGTTTAACTTTAGACACGCATAGTCCTGCAATCAAGGATGGATAAGTGAAGGGATGTAATTGTGTGCAAACCGAAAAGCTTATGATGGTTGTTTGAATCTGCAAAAGAAAAGTGACAAGAGCAATAAAGTACAAGCACAAAAGCCAAAATGCAAATAAACGAGAAATTTTAGGGGACATATGATCAATGACATTTTTTTTTGCAGAAAGTCACAATTTGGATAATGAATATGATCAGGATTTTATCAAAAGTATTTAAAATGGGTTCAGGCATATTATATTTCCTTCGCTAATGCAAAACGGATGCCAACCTAAACAGGGGTGTTGACTTTGGTAAAATATATTTGAAGAAATCATGGCCAAGAGGAGATCACTTTAGTTGATTAGATCAGCCTTGGCCAAAGGAGATTCAACTTATTGTACCAAGGTCAAATTTTGAGAATTGGAAATAAACATAACAATGAGTTATAGAGAAGGATAAACTCAAACACCACCGGCTGTAGCTTGGGCTACATGTGCATCAAACCATGATTAAGAAGCTTAATCTCTAAAGTGAAGAATATCTGCAGATATTAACAGGGCAGTAAAAACTTGATAAGTAGTGGAATAAATCTAACCAGAACTAGGTGATTTATAGCAGGGTGAAAAATGGGAAGAATTTCAACTTCATTTTGGGAACCATTTAGGAATTAGAGAGGAAAAAATATAGTAAGAACGTTATTAACTTAACCATCAAGCAACATATATTTTCAAGCCGTGTGAACTTGACAATGCTGCAGCTGAGCCATACCTTTGGTACATACTGCAAGAACAAAAACAATGGGTCTATAAAGAGGACCGCCACACAAGAAATGACAAAAAATTTGTTCCACCGCTGGACAGCTTGAGCATGAGGATTTATAACGCCAGGAATGTGGGCACTGACATAAGTAAAGAACCTCCTTGCCCAACTTTTGGCATCCCCATAAAGAGCTTTGTGAAACTGCAAGTGAAAGTTAAGCAGCAAAGCTTCTTTACTTTGAAGAAGTAAATTCAGACATCCTACTGGATATGGCATGGTGCATAAAAGATGTGCTCAAAACAAAAGCATCTTTGAAGTACTGGTGAAGTCAATCTCAGATCTTCGTTGTTGTACCTTTTGATACCATCGTCACCAGAACTCCAAGTCCCACACTAACTAGAAAGTTATGCTTATTGCTTAGAGATAGAGTAATCACCTACATTATAATCGTAGAGTTATGGGACTGCGAGCAACTTATTGAAAATCTAAGGCAGCTTTTGCTTTGGCCTTAATCCAAATTAAATTGCTTTTTATGAACTTCCAGCCAATAGAAGATTGTGCGAACCTACAAGGTGACTTTAAAGCGCAAACAGATGAGTACTCGCAGAATACTATAGTAAATCGAAAAATTGCAAACCAAGAAGTGGTGACCGTGATCAGAAAGTGAGAAGATAAAACTTGTGATCCTTCATTATTCTAAGAATGACAAAGTTAAAACCGACAATTTCCAGCGTTCGGTAGAAATGGAGAATCTCATTCTCAGGACCTTATCAAACATAGCAAAAGGCTCTGCAACTATGGCATTTACCCGGGTATCAGCTATACTTGAACTTTCAGAACTTGTTTGTTGCGCCCTTCTATTGCAATGTGAGGGGCAAGTTGTACAGTAACGGTCATTGCACATCCCCAGTCGTCCGGACCTCAGTAAATGCTCATTTTTAGCACCATAGTCGTCATCTGCGGAGTCAATACGATCCTTTATGCTAAAAGAAGGGAATTTTTCTTTCATTTGTTGCGACTCCACTCCCGTGCTTCCAGGCGCACCGGGGTTATGCCAGAAGGTACTTTCAGGTAAGCGATTGCGTAACGGGCCACTCGTTAGCGAGAAAGGTGGCCTCCTTTCACTCCTTAAAGGTCCAGTGTAACCTGCTCGACTCGTTATACTCTCGTATGACTCCATGGAGCTCGTAGGGATGGAAATTGACACACTCCGGGTCCTAGATATACGTGACCGAGGTTGAGAACTGTTATAATCATCTGATAATTGCTGGTGCGTTTCAGACAGCATCGGTACTTCATCGCTTTCGTTACGGGCCATTTCACATTGTAAATCTGCAGCAGGAAATGTTTAATTAGGATTTTTATATAGTAAAGCAATTTTGTGGACCATCTTTTGCTGAACTAAACATGTGATGAGAAAAAAAACGTCAACTGAATCATATCTATTTTTCCTGTCAGAACAAATCCGAGAAAGTTTAGTAACCGGTCTTAGTCAAAATAGTTTTTTTATTACTATTCATAAGTTTTCTTATTTACATTAATAGCTAGATATTATAAATTTTTTCAATAATTTCCTAAATTAACAAAGACTATGTTGTTTTTTTTATTATCCTTTTACTTTTCCGGTGTTTATAAGTATTATAGTTCCATTTAAGCATATTTTAGCTTGCGATGGTAAAAGTGGATCCTCATTTTGAATAGTCCTGCCGTTTTAAGAATAAATGTTAGAAAAATGATATCTAAAAACGATATTAATTTATCCATAAATACTCATACTTATATTAATTTAAATCTCGTTCTAATTTTTAGATGTATTAAATTTCTAAGCTCTTGTTTCTTGTATATCTTAAACATTTTCATTAAAAGTTTTCGATTAGGAACTTAAAATAGAAAAAATATCAACTCGATACAACTCTAGAGCGCATTCATTTCCAAAAAATGAGTAATTTGGAAAATATTTTTCGAAAAATAATCGCAAATATCACATACAAAAATAAATGAATGGAAATTCTTTTTTTATCACCCACAAAATAAGTTATGCATAAATTGTGATGATGAAAACATTTTCTATTGATTAATTTTTCTAAATGATATAAGCAATCATTTAAAAAAAATAAAAATTCAAATCACTTATTTTTCCGCAAAGCGAACGTAGCCTTAGATGAATCAAGAGTGTATATTTAACTACGGCAGTGTCCTCAGCCGGAGGAACTAAGTTAACCTGTGGTCCGATCAGTCCTTATATGCTGTTAAATACATGTACCTGGCTCTCATAACAAATGCCGTTCACTCGTTATATGCCGTTAAATACATGTACTTGGTTCTCGTAACAAAGTCACACGCAAGGACACGAGTATTAACTGCAGAAATCATCGGCCGAGACAAGCATCTACACACAGAAGTAGCGGAAAAAAGAGGGCATTTTGACAAACTTACAAAGCCAATACGCAAAGTTCAAGCGCAAGACACCAACTTCACCCTCCGAAGGACGATCAGCTCTCAAAGCGATGAAGTAGGAACAAGTACAGGAGTGTCTAGCCTGCTGCTCTCGCTGGGTAGCAGCGGCGACCGGAGAGAGCGTGAGCTCAATAATTGAAGTCTCCAAGCCGAAGAGGCTCGTCTTTTTTTATCTGGTTTATCTGGATCTGCGGTTCTAGCGATGAAGATAATGCGAGGGAAGAAATATCAATGGAGACAGAGCGGAGGCTTCGTTTCTTGTACGAAGACCTTAGCGAGTGATATAGAAGAAGACCCCGAGCGTTGACTGTGACCAAGACTCTCACGACTGGCTGACAAATGAAAGAACCTTTAGCTGGAAAGGAAAGGATCACATCCGATGCTTAAACAAACTCATTAATTTACATAGCTAGTGATAAAATGTCATATTATTTGACAAATTAATTTATAAGATGACTATTAATGTGTGTTTATTTAGTAAGAAGTGAATGATTTAATAAATAATTTTCCTAAAGATGAATGCTTCTATAGCTAGTGATAAAATGCAATATTGAATGAACGAAAATATATTTTTATTGTTTACAAATATTTAACATTGAAAAGGACCAGACATGATTATCCTCAACAAAAGTGCAAAGTGGAAGGAGTTTAACATTTCGTGCTTTAACATTCTCATTGGAGATGAGAAAGGTGCGCGCGCGCGTCTTTTTAGGACCAAAAAAGCTTGTTTACAAGACGGGAGCCACATTTGCTTTACATTTCTCTCCTTTTACCTAGGGCTGACCTCCCCTGTCTCCTTCACACGCGCATGGAAAGTTAGCGACTCTAAAGGTGCGCATGACAAAATTTCTATTTCTCGATTTCTCCATTTTTCTGTTCCTCGGAATAGGTTTGGAACAGAAATTCGTTTGGTAACGTAATTTGATTTCCCTATTTCTAAAACAGATTTCTATTCTAGAAATAGAGAAATTGAAGAAATCAGAAACTGAAAATTTTAACTTCTCAGTTTCTGAAATAAAAATCAGAAGCTGAAATCAAATCATATAAAAGAACATTGTGCTTTCTTGCTAACTTAATTCACTCATAACCACAACTTCACAAATTATTGCTAATTTTCTTTTTCTTATTTTGCTTGTGTTTTTTTTTTCAATTTTTTTTTTATAACTTCCTATTTATGATGAAATGCAATCGAATGGGTCTCCAATTTTTAAAAACGACCAAAGTTCTTAAATGCTTACTTAAAAACAATGGAGCTCTTTCCTCCTAAAGAGGGCACGCGCATGTCCAGTTGAAGAAAAAGTTCTTACGCAATAGATGAATAAAAAACGTGCCTAAAAATTTAACCTTATTTCTTTACGGATTAAAATTCTTGCAAAATCAAAATAATTAGATTGTTTTAATTTGAAGGCAAGAGATTCAAGAGAATCTCTCTTTGCTATGCAAGGGCCATTAAAGGTTCATTGAGTAACAATAAATAAATTAGGGATAAGCAACTGGACTGATTCAATTCGAGAATCAAAATAAACTGACCTTCCCCCGATTGGTCCCTAACCATAAACGTTACTTCAAGGTAGAATTCTCATATATTTCTTTATACCATTAATTTTATTTTGTTGATAATCTTGTATAATACTAGTTTTTGATAAATGATGGCGCCCATATTCATGCTTCCACAATACTTGTCTGAATCTACACAGGATGAGCTTGCAAACGATACATTGACCGAGGAGAGAAACCAAATAAATACACTTAGGAAAACATTGCCAATAAAATGGTAAGGGATAATAATATGCAGGAAATTCCATGAAATTGTATTTTCAACTTTTGTAATGTATTGGTAGTATTTCGACTATTATTTTGTAATTGAGAATTACCTATGTTGTTTTAGTATTATTTCGATTATTATTTTGTATTTGAGGATTTTCTATATTATTATCTAATCAATTTATATTCCTAGAAATAGAAATTTTACTCTGTCATCAAATAGATTTCTGTTCCAGAAAAAGAAATTTTGAATCGTTATCAAACGGATTTCTTTACTCAAAAACTTATCTAGGGAATAAAAATTGAGAAATCAATTTCTGGTCAAAAATCAATTTCTAGAATAAAAATTTTGTCATGCGCACTCTAAGTTGGCCACGTTAAATTCCACCCCATGCATCGTAACGTGTCCATCAGAGAGGGAAAAAAGTGAGAGCGACTGGTCGTTGAAAGAAACAGAGAGAGAGAGCGAGGTGAAGAGGAAATGGCGTGAACAAGCTGTGCCGCTTTACTTTTGCACTATTTCTAGGCAGCTTTTTGAGAGTCCGTGCCGTGAAGATCAGGTTCGAATGGACGTCTACTTTGTCGAGTTTTAAGCTCGAAATTCGTCTAGCTTTCATGGGATTATTCTAAGCTTCAAAATGCAGGGTGAAGGCACCAATAAGGGCCTATTTTGAGTGCTGCACTTAGCCCAAAACAAAACTCGTTATGGCTTGATAGAAAATCGACCCCCGTTCTTTAAAATGGGGATGACCTCCTTCTATCTATAAAGGGCTCAAATAAACGAATCGGATAGAAAAATTAAATGGGAACTTTTTTATGATGATGGTGAGAGAGGCTAATGGCCAAGGAAGGTTTGGTTCAATAGGACAATTACTGTGGCGAAACAGTGACTCGACCATGAGGGGATGAATGGTTGAAAATGGAGAACAACCCACGAGGGGGCGGCCACGGCTCTTTTTCTTGGGGCAACTTGATCTTAGATGTGTCGGCTCTCAAATCAAATGAGCTATTTACCTTACTTTTTCTTCAAAGAACGACCCAGCGAAAACAGTTCTCAGCATCCCATTAATTCAGCCTGTTTCTTAGCTTGTTGTAAGAGCACGCTTGAAACCTTAGAACACATATTTTTCTCCATATGGAAACAGAGGGATTATGCCTGACCCAACAAGAAGAGTCAAACATAATTTTTCAATTCGTCATAATATCAATATAATGCGTCTTATACACTTTGTTAAAAAGCATGTCTCAAATTTGAGCCCATTAAATGAACTCGACCCAAATTGAATTGCATATTAGCCCGATGTATTTTAAGTTCAAAAACCCAGATCTCAGGATATATAATTTCTTCCGCGGTCAAGTCGTGTGGTGAAGTCGTGATTAAGAACGGAAGTCGTTCCGTACTGAAGTCGGTATCTGCAGAATTGGAAAGTCCAAATTGGACTTGAAGACTTTGACTCGGTCAAAGTGCGTGCAAGAAAACAGCAAAGGAGGAAAGTCCGACTTCAATTTTGGATTGACCGATTAAGTTTCGGAGCATGGATTTTCTAATCCATGTTGACTTTAGCCTCGTCATGGGTATATATACATATAATATTAGATCGTGGGTTTGCTCTACGCCCCTGTTGATGCAAGCAATCTTGAAAAACCGAATATCAAGTGCTTCAAAGTGGGCTCATTGTTCTTATATATGCAATTACAGCAAGAACGTTAGTGTTGAAGTCATTTAATTTTATGGTAAGATTTACGTGTAATTCTTTCGTGAAATTGAGATATTATTTCATAAAAAATTGTGGGGCTAAACATTGTGTGATGTATTTTATATAATTGGAAACGCGTAGAGTATTTGAGTAACTCGAGTATAGTTGTAATATCCGCCATACCACTGATCTATAGTAAAATTTGTTCTTTATGTGACATTTTTGATGTCAGCTATGATGTTAACATAGCACTCGCAAAAGAGGCCGACGTGTGAAGGGTGTGCACGCGAGTTGATCTCACTCTCAGCAATACATGTAGGCGCATGCGGTGACATCCAGCGACGGATTGATGCGAAATTTCAATGGTCCAAGGGCAGCGAGTCTAGTAGTGATGATTGTGTTATTTTTTTTTTCTAAGCAACCAGCAGAAGATGTAAAAAATAACGCTGAAATGGCTGTGAGCTTGGCGGATCCAAGACGTGATAGCGCATGGTGGCACGTGAGGCGGCGTCCGGAGTCTGTTCATGATGAAATTTCATTATCAGGCTGGATTAAGGGCGGCGAGTCTGGTGGTGGTGTTTGTTTTTTAAAACAGGTAGCTGAACCGTGTGGAACAGCAACTGAAGGCTGCGGACTCGGTGGAGAAACGCAGGCAATACGACTAGCATAGTTACAAACACCGTGTACTTACTTGGTGGAGAAGTGTGGCCAATGTGGCTTGCGTGACTTGATGGACATTTCCTTAGAATGCAATAAGGACTCTTAACACCGAGGTGAGATTTGTGGTGAAATTGAAAAATGCTATATATGTCAAAATGAAGAGTACAAGACTTCTATACATAGAGGGCGAGAATGCAATTGCAAATAATATAAGGTACAATTAATCTAATCCTAAATTGTAATTTTTCTCTAACACGATTATTTATGGCCACTTCTGCTCACACCTAATCTCAAAACCTGATTTATACCTTAGTCTGCTCTTTGCATCTCGAATAAAAGAGAAGGAGGTAAATAAAAACTCTCAATTTTTCCTTGCGTTACGCAATACACTGGAAGTACTGGCTACTTGGCTTTGGTAAAAAGAAAAAAGGAAGCTTCGAAAAATGAAAGTAAAAAACTATTCTGGCGATGAAGAATGCAGTGTCAAAAATAATGCTATGCTCACACCTAATCTCAATGTACGCTATGCTCGTTACTAGCTCTTCTCTGTACATTCGACCAGGCGGATGAGGAATACAATGGCAAAAATAATGCACTTCAGAGTAGCTCGGCGTCCGTGGTGCTCTTTTATGCAGTTCAAGACATTCTGACCAAAACGTTATGCCATTAAAACACATAGGAGCAACCTGTGACTGGATGCTTCAACAGAGCAAATGTCTTCACATTCCAGACCTTTTGTGATATTTAAATGGATTTTCCAACATGGCAATTAATCTAAGGGTGAGACACTCTACAACTCCTCTTTCTCATCTGGTCAGATGGAACCTACAGTAACAACAAAAGACTGCAATATTGAATACCGACAGCATTTGTTGTAGTTTCTCATCCCAATTCCGATCTCTGGTCCTTACAAGATATTCCTTCTAAAATTTTCTGTAGAATGGAGTCGTCTATACAAGCACTCTGGGAGATCTCAGCTCATTGTAGGCAATGAGCGGAGTGGTGTTACTAAGCTCAGTCACGATCCGTTATCTGATCAACGCTCCTACAAGGCGATCATCATCTAATCTCTCATATATCATTTTGTGTTGAAGAATCTACATCTCACATATATCACAATTTGAATTACATGCCTATATCATCATGCCCTTACAACATGTCCACTCTTACGGTTTGCAGTCACAACATGACTGGAACCTAGTATAAATACAGACAGAAGAGGAATGTCGTTTATACCATCAACATAATTTGATAATGTTAAGGATGCTGTGACTGTGAAGTGTTGGCACGACTTAGTTGTTGCTTCCTGTATCTCCAAGCAACTTGGATACGAGTTGCTGCAAGTCCCCTCCAGTATGGTGATACATACCTGCAACCAGGCTTTTGTGTCACAAGTGCATAATCCAAACATTTGTCTATGCTGTCCATGTAGGAGCAAATTACAAACCATCAGACTGACTAGTTGTTCCTGCCTTTAGGTTCAAAAAGAGAACGTACACAGGAAACAGAGCGGATCTCAAACAGTTAAACTTAGTCGCTATTTTTTGGCCAATAGTTCAGTGATATGCTTGATTTGCCAGTAAAACATAGTAGTGCTAAATCATCTGTTAAGAAAGAGCAAGAACCTTATGGCTCCTTGAACTTTTGGATTGCGCAGGAATCTTGCAAATAACCTGGTGACTTCTTCAAGGTCTTCTGCTCGTAGTGCAAAGGCTTCAACATTTGTCACACATGTTACTGTCCTGTTACTCAGCAACCGGTTTCCAGGTGGTCTTATCTTTCGTCCATCTTCAATATTACATATATTGAAATGCTCTTAATATGTCAAGTCAGTCGATAATTAAAGACCATTCAGAAAGACTGCGATTTGTACCTTTGTTCACAGAAGAACTCTCAAGGCACCAAGCTAGAAGCTCTTCCCCGCATACATCTCCTTCACATAAACTTGTAACCCCATCTTCTCCTCTGCTCTCAATTTTCCCGTGGACAATGAAAATCAACTTTTCAACAAGAACGCCAGGATGCAGGATCTTGCTTCCTTTGATGTATGTTTTTTGCCGTAACTTCTCGCAAATTGCATCTGCAATATGATCCTCCATTACTGCAAATATTCTCACCTGCAACATAATAAAATAGATATTAGTAAGTCTTGAGTTTAAAGTTAGTCCAGACTTATCATGGTAGCCACAAATTTGATGTCTAGAATCCAGGATGGCTTAAACTGTTTTATTTTTAAAGTATGTCAGAGATATGGAGTTCTGCACTTCTTTTTGCATAGGTGGCAATTGTTGCCTGTTGGCTGAACCCAGCAGAACAAACCAGTCATGTCGCATTAGAAAAATCCATTTTCTGAAGATTAGAGCTTGTTTTCAGAAGTGGCAGTATCTGGGGGGATGTAGAGACTAGCAATAATTCTTAGCCATGTCGTTCTTTTGTAGTTTCTACATTGAGCTGTCTCCATCTAGATGCCAATTAAAACTAAGACAAAAGCTTGGTAATGTTTACCAATTGAAACTAATAACCAACGAATGAGACCTTTAAAATTGCCTTTTAGCTATCCATCTAAGCACTTAATGACCTAAATTTCAAGACTGATCATCCACTTATCTAGTTATCTGATCAAGCATATGCTACAAATATCAGTAGTTAGCTTCCAACTGAGGACCTATGATGGAAGCACAGCCAGATATTCAACCTGGGGGGGAGCTTTTGGTTACAAAAGGCTGCACATGATTGAAGAGAGAGGAAGCTTAAATTATAAAACGTGGCTTTCATCTTCATCTTCATCCACAACAGCAGTGAACTTCAATTAATTTTTTGGCCCTAAAATCTGCTCATTCTAGGTAATCGCAAAAAAGAGAACTGATTTCTAAGGGTTTTAACTTGCACTAAATCCCACCCTCATTTCAGCTCAGTTCCAGGGCTTACTCTTTTCACAAATTTGAAGAGATGGCGTCTTATATCCCTCTGAAGATCTTCAGGCAAATCCTCGAGAAGCATTTCTTCATTGACTCCTCTAGTGGCAGCCCAATGGTATCGCTCAGCTTCGCGTACTCTTCTGCATAATAGGCCATTTCCGGTCAATTGAAAAGGAGCCTCCATAGAGCACACATTGGACATGACCTATATGTCTAGATGCTTATCCACGTTTCAGGGAAAATATGCGGATGCTCAGAACTACATTATAAAACACTAGTGCATGACTGGCTCAAGCAGCAGCAAAGGATATGTCTAGAAACAGTTCCAGAATGCAAAGTACAGAGAGATGCAGAAACCAATGATGATAAGCATGATAGTACAGAAAGAAAACAAAACGCAGGCAGAGGACACAGGTATACTTGCGCAATCTCTTTGCCGATGATCAGTAGGACCCACAGTGTCAAATTTATCCACCATCAACATAAAAATCTACCTAGTTGAAGCCCCCAAGTTACTGGTTTTAACAAACCATCTTCTATTAGAGCTAATTTTACCAACCGATGCTGGTCTATCCCACATCTTCAACCCAACCCCTGCATCAACTTCATAGAGAATCAAATTTGCTGCTCATATCCCGTACGGACATAAACTTGGCTCAGAGTCCTCTAGCTAATTTCCAGAAGTGCCATTGACCCCCAAGCTTCAGTCTTATTGTACGTATATTCACAAAACAAGGCAGAAGACTTCGATCTAACCCACCAAATGAAGAAAAAACCTCTCAGCTTCCAATCCAAAGAATCATACAATATGGTCAATAATATGAGGAAGCACAAAAACACTGATAGTACGCATGAACAGGCAAATAGAGAGGATAATTGAAAGCCAAGATCATATCAAACACTATGCACAAGTTCTAATGACCACATAGCCTAACGATCTCATAGATAAAAGGTCCCTTCTCTTTTACAATTTTCAATTCACTCAACATGACGCTTTCAGCTCATCATTCAGTATAAATTGGACAGAGCCCTTCTGTGAACCCCATTGGGCAAGACGTTGTAAGAAGACATGTTTGCTTCAACACCAAATTCAAGCAGCTAAAATGACAACAGGATACTGGATAATGCAATCGATATGTCTCTACTCAGGAGAAGAAGTACATGAGAAAGGTAGGAAGAAATGCCGTGTTTACCTTCTTAGCTGTTCAGGTAAGCGTCTGTGACTCATCCATTGCTCAACATCCCGACGCCTTAATGACATTTCTAGCCTCCTGGGAGGATTGGGGAAAAATAAAAGTCAGCTGACAGTTTAAATCCAAGATGTCCAACAATAAAAGGCGCACTAATGTTCACTAGGAACATCCTTAATCAGTATTGGTCAAAAGAACAGATACAAATTGGGAGCAGAGGTGCATAGAAAGGTCTGCATGCACATCACTAATAAGTTTCATCAGTCACCTTGGGGATGCTTTCTCATGTGGTGTTTCAGTATGTGATTTCAAGAGATGTTGAGACATTTTTGAAGGACTAGACATAGCCTAGGATGTTTCTTTTCCCAATTACTAGTATTCGTTACAATTGCCACTTGCACATGAAATATTACAAGAATGTTTAAGCAAGCTCCATTTTCATATGGCAGTTAACAATTCTTGAAACCAAACCAGCCTAAAAACATAACTTAGATCTGCTCAAGAATTCTTGAAGCTAATCTATATGAGCATTCGGTGCTGTTATAATGCTTAAATTATTAGAGCCATATCTTCTTGATGTTGCCTAAGATTAACAAATTGCAAGAATACCAATTACTCAGATTCATTCGTGCTAATAAACTAAGAAACCATGATGAATACATATCTGCCCAATACCATATTTACATGTCCAAAGAATGAAATCTGAAAGCCAATACTGAAAGACTCACACAAAAAATCTGTAAAAGGATATTCATCATCTCAAATGATAGCATTATGGAACTGTTTGTCTGGGAAGCCATAAAACCATCACACATACACTTGGATATGAAAATTTTTAAAGGTCATCATTGTATCAATCAAATAATCTCAAATATTTTGCACAAGCACAATAGTAAAGATTAACAGATCTGTCAATATAAAAAGTTTGTCAATGTGAGAGGTCACACCTTCTTCCCAGAGCCTGGAGGAAGTTCTGCATATTTCCAATGAGAAGAGCAAACAGCAAGAGGCGCAATCCAATAATGCCCATGGTAAACAGGACTTCTGGAACAGAGTAGCTTGGAGTTTGATTTCCAGCTAGAGTACTTATTTGCTTCAAAATTTGAAAAAGAAAATGAGTACGATGTGTTACAAATTGTATCTTCACTTTAAGGTGTATTAAATGCATGATGTTATAAAAACACAAGAACGTTTCTCTGCAGGCCATATTGGTAATGCAATCATGGAAATAGTGAGAAAAAAAAAAACAATTGACAAGTTTAGGCTGAATTTGGAGGATATTAAATCAGGATGGGCTGGCAGATAGTTCTAACACACGACATCCAAAAGCAATAGTTTTTCGGGTTCATACTTATTATTCACTCTCTCTCAAGAATTATAAAGAGAATATCGTGCAATGATCTTCTCTTCTTTCCTCATATTTCAATGTGCTATTCTCGTTAATAGCAGAGAACAGATTCACTCATACAACCAAGATATGCCCTACTGCCTCAATCTTTCTGGAAGTTCAAAGCACAATAGAAACTCCCGCAAGGATAGAAAGATATTAAAATGGAACCGTCACAGAGGAAAAAAAAAAGAAGGTAAAAAGATGAAGTGGAGAGTCCTCCAAATTTGCAGCTTTGACTTGCATTGATGGAAAATAAAAAGTTCCAGGTGTTCATCCTGCATGAAGCCATGCATCTTATTCCATATATCCCAAGAAATGAAGAGGCCTTTGCTGCAGCTAATAGTGTGTTTGCTCTTCTGATTATTGCTAAGAGTGGACAAATAATAAAACAAAAAATGACACATATGGTCCTTGAACTTTGGCCCAATGTGTAATGTCATTCCCGAACTCTTAATTTGTATATAATTCCTGAACTTTGGTCCAATATTGAATGCAGTCCCTGAATTTTTAAACATTTTCATATAGTCTAGGGACTATGTTGAGAATTTATCAGTAGCTCATAGACCACACTGAATAAATTAAAAGTCTAGGTACGATTTTACACACGTTGAGCCAAAGTTCAGAGACCATATTGTACAAATTAAAAGTTCAAAAACAACATTGCACTTCGATCAATGTTTAATGACTATTTGTGCTATTATCCCACAATAAAACAAGGACAAGGATTGTTCATCCACCCCCTCCAAAAAAAAAAAAAAAAATCCCTCCTTTTTAAGGCAGGTGAAATATTGATCTACAGATTTACCCTAATTCAATATGTTGCTTCAACCAAGCAATTTTAAGAGGAAAAGAATAAAGAGCAGGAGAGCAAAATGCCTTTTCCTTGGAATGCGTTGCTAGGCTATTGTACAGTATACTATTTGGTCCGATTAGAAATAGGCCGAATCTATAAGAATGTAAATAAGTACCTGGAATCCCCAAAACAACGAAAACACATATCTCGTGACCACGTTTGCCTCTTTGGTAAGATTAACAGCGTTTTGATAAATTCCATAACCAAAATCATTGGAGTTAAAACAAGCAGTAACATTCGGATTTGTTGTCCATGTTGCATTATTTTTGAATTTGTCAATGTTGTCTCCATCTCCACAATCCATAAAGCTACACAGGCCGGCTGGTTTGCATGCTTCCAGAAGACATTGATTAACCCTCTGGCATGATGGAGAGAGTGAGATTAGACGAAGAAAGAATTGCTTTGCTGGAAAAATCTCTCATTCAGTCACTAAGTTTTGGAGCTACTTTACCAGCATTTTAACAGAAGGCTGAAAGGAAGAACCCATTCTTATGTGTTTAGTTCAAAATCCCAGAAAAGCATAAAGATGTATGGTATAAGGACCGTGGGTCATATAAAAGAAGTACGTGTGCCAACATGAGCTCCGTGATAAAGGATCAGTACAGGCCAAGACCAGTACATTAAATAACATGCGATTAGACATTGTAGTGATATAATCCTTTGCAGTCCACAACCATGCGGTGTTGATCTATGACATATTAATGTGAATAAATTTGATTCAAAAACTTGACTTCAAACTTAGCACATCGATAAAACCATGCTTATATGGACATAACTTTGCTTTGAGATGGCACACTGTGCTTCCAAAGTAAAGTGCATGACACATATGAATTTTGATGTGAGATTCCAGAGGCTTCAGCCTCAGCATGATGTGGATCTGAGACACTAGTATCATGTCGTATATCACTCCAAGACCACATGGATGATTCATCTGAAAGGGCTAGTAGAGACAAAAAATTTGACAAGAACATGATTAGAGAACTCAAACCACAGACGTGGGCTTAGCTTTGTTGTTAAGTGCAAAAAAAGCACAACCTGAAACAGGTCCTGAATGAGTTCAACCCCAATCAGCATCTTACAGAAAGGACGTATTCCCACAATCAAACAAAAATGCGAAAGAAATTAGCATTACCAGCTAAACAAAGAGGCATCATGATGGTAATGAGTGTAGTAGCAAGAGTTCAACACACTATCCTTATTATTCTGGGGTTCTAATACATAAGAACAAATTATGTAGAAAAAAAAATGACGCCACCCACCTTTAGCCCAAGAAAGTACCAGCATGATCCAACGACATGGCCAGCCAACACAAACATGATAAGATTGATGACAAAATTTGCCCATGCTGAATCAAAAGTGAGGCCAGTAGGAGACTGACCCACAAGTAAGGGCAAAACTCGATATAATCTGGGAATGTACTGGATAAGAACGCCTGTGCGTAAAAGTCTCATTGCATACTTTTCAGAAAATATCAATATCTGCAAGCAGTCAAGGAAGCATTTGATTATCAGAAGAGAGTAGTCATATCAAGACATGAAACTAACAGCTATTATAGTCCACTCGGTGGAACATTTCTTAGATCCCACCAGATGTGGTGGGGTCGGTCATGCCACAGTATGTTATATAAATACAGGATGATAAAACACACGTATTACAAGTCAGTCCTGGAGAAAGAGCTGACTGGAGGCATCGGGGAGAGGTCCTTAGAAAATCTCGAAAGGGACAGTAAAACCCATTTACAACGATGTGATTATTTTGATAAGTAGAAGCAATAACATCCAGATTATCTAAAGGTAATTGAGACTGCAGAGATAAGCCTGTGAATTGTAATGGCAATACAAATTGACTTGGCAGAACATTTAATCCAATGCAAATTTGTTTCACACTGCCAACCCACAAAAACCTACCTCTACATTATTCATATAGCTGAAGCATCTTAAAAATCAATGTAATACCGAAAAAATTAAGGTTAATGCATCAGAGAAACAAGGACTTACTTGTGGAAGTGGAACTGCAACCAAAAGATCTAACAAGAAGTATCCTCGCAGATAATGGAGAAAGATTCTTTTTGGATGGTCAACTAAATCTCCAGCACCAGCCACTCTGGTCTCAGGAGCTACGTAAGCCAACCTAAACTGCAAAAAGTTGGCAAAGAAAGCAATCATCAAGGACTGTGAAGGCGGCCATAAAAGCTCCTAACGTGACAACCTTTCACCTTAAATTTCGTTACTGCCCGAAGAAGAAAGCTATGATAGAAGTCAAGCACCTGACATATTTATGCTAGTTAAGTTAATAAAGTGCTGAATAAGGGATGTAAAATTTGGGTTGTGTAAAAGAGCCATTCACAAATGAGAGGCAAGAACTTTCTGTCTCATGGAAGTCTGTTCTGAAGCTCTTCCAATGCAGCCTTTTTGATCGGTAAGTCTTTCCAAAAATTAAACTCTGATATTACAAGAGTTAAAATATACACCGAGTAAAATCCCATCTAGTTGACTTTTAGCTGTAATCAACATCGAATGACTCATCTTTTTCTAGAAATGAGTACCATGTTTCCATTAAGAAGGTATCAAGAGATATCACCCCAATAGAGAAGCCTTTCACTACAAAAGGTTTCTAACAAGTCTAATTTTCTAGGTAATATGGCCATGAGGATTTCTGACTTTATGAAGTCTAAAATATTAAGTGTAACGAGCCATTCGGAAAAAATTGAGTATTTATATCTGAATGCAAAAAACTCTAGCAAATATTTAGATCACCCTAAAAACTTGCACAGCAGATAGGATCACTTGTCTCTTATTTTCTATGCTCGTTTTCACGCATAAGAAGATGAATGCCTGCAAGGTGAGTTCCTGGTGATACTTGTTGCTTTTCTAAGAAGGAGATGCTCAAATAGAGGAACTTTTGAAAAGCTGGTACGAGAAGTTTGTGGCTGGATGCATGATCAACATATGTAGTCAACTTTGTCTACACAACATTCCAATTCACTTTCCAACACTACAATATGTATCTGATAACGGGAGTACAACAGTGGATGCAGTTGAATAAAAAATTACTTTTGAGTACTGGAATTGAAAACTGCAGAACATTCGTATAACACCATGGAGGTTCCCTCGGAATAACACGTTTCCCCTTGAAGCATTCAAAAGTTGTTACAAGGAACAAAAACAAAAATCTATAGTGGATGAAAAGAGTAAGAAAAACAATAAAAGGATACTGTTAATTCACCAACGAGAAAAGAAAACAATCCAACAAGTTGGTAAAAAGCAGCCTACCTGCAGAAGAATGTGCAATAGGTACATGAGGTCCGTCATGCTTCTGAAAACAACGACTGTTTTTGTCATGCGCCTGTTTAACCTTACACATATATTCCTGCAATCAAGGATGGATAAGTGAAGGGATGTAATTGTGTGCAAACCGAAAAGCTTATGATGGTTGTTTGAATCTGCAAAAGAAAAGTTACAAGAGCAATAAAGTACAAGCACAAAAGCCAAAATGCAAATAAACGAGAAATTTTAGGGGACATATGATTAATGACATTTTTTTTGCAGAAAGTCACAATTTGGATAATGAATATGATCAGGATTTTATCAAAAGTATTTAAAATGGGTTCAGGCATATTATATTTCCTTCGCTAATGCAAAACGGATGCCAACCTAAACAGGGGTGTTGACTTTGGTAAAATATATTTGAAGAAATCATTGCTAAGAGGAGATCACTTTAGTTGATTAGATCAGCCTTGGCCAAAGGAGATTTAACTTACTGTACCATGGTCAAATTTTGAGAATTGGAAATAAACATAACATTGAGTTATAGAGAAGGATAAACTCAAACACCACCGGTTGTAGCTTGGGCTACATGTGCATCAAACCATGATTAAGAAGCTTAATCTGTAAAGTGAAGAATATCTGCAGATATTAACAGGGCAGTAAAAACTTGATAAGTAGTGGAGTAAATCTAACCAGAACTAGGTGGTTTATAGCAGGGTGAAAAATGGAAAGAATTTAAACTTCATTTTGGGAACCATTTAGGAATTAGAGAGGAAGAAAATACTGTAAGAACGTTATTAACTCAACCATCAAGCAACCTATATTTTCAAGCCATGTGAACATGACAATGCTGCAGCTGAGCCATACCTTTGGTACATACAGCAAGAGCAAAAACAATGGGTCTATAAAGAGGACCGCTACACAAGAAATGACAAAAAATTTGTTCCACCGCTGAACAGCTTGAGCATGAGGATTTATGACGCCAGGAATGTGGGCACTGACATAAGTGAAGAACCTCCTTGCCCAACTTTTGGCATCCCCATAAAGAGCTTTGTGAAACTGCAAGTAAAAGTCAAGCAGCGAAGCTTCTTTACTTTGAAGACGTAAATTCACATATCCTACTGGATAAGGCATGGTGCATAAAAGATGTGCTCAAAACAAAAGCATCTTTGAAGTACTGGTGAAGTCAATCTCAGATCTTCGTTGTTGTACCTTTTGATACCATCGTCACCAGAGCTCCAAGTCCCACACTAACTAGAAAGTTATGCTTATTGCTTAGAGATAGAGTAATCACCTACATTATAATCGTAGAGTTATGGGACTGCGGGTAACTTATTGAAAATCTAAGGCAGCTTTTGCTTTGGCCTTAAGCCAAATTAAATTGCTTTTTATGAACTTCCAGCCAATAGAAGATTGTGCGAACATACAAGGTGACTTTAAAACGCAAACAGATTAGTACTCGCAGAATACTATAGTAAATCGAAAAATTGCAAACCAAGAAGTGGTGACCGTGATCAGAAAGTGAGAAGATAAAACTTGTGATCCCTCATTTTCTAAGAATGACAAAGTTAAAACCGACAATTTCCAGCGTTCGGTAGAATTGGAGAATCTCATTCTCAGGACCTTATCAAACATAGCAAAAGGCTCTGCAAGTATGGCATTTACCCGGGTATCAGCTATACTTGAACTTTCAGAACTTGTTTGTTGCGCCCTTCTATTGTAATGTGAGGGGCAAGTTGTACAGTAACGGTCATTGCACATCCCCAGTCGTCCGGACCTCAGTAAATGCTCATTTTTAGCACCATAGTCGTCATCTGCGGAGTCAATACGATCCTTTATGCTAAAAGAAGGGAATTTTTCTTTCATATGTTGCGACTCCACTCCCGTGCTTCCAGTTCCAGGCGCACCGGGGTTATGCCCGAAGGTACTTTCAGGTCCGCGATTGCGTAACGGGCCACTCATTAGCGAGAAAGGTGTCCTCCTTTCACTCCTTAAAGGTCCAGTGTAACCTGCTCGACTCGTTATACTCTCGTATGACTCCATGGAGCTCGTAGGGATGGAAATTGACACACTCCGGGTCCTAGATATACGTGACCGAGGTTGAGAGCTGTTATAATCATCTGATAATTGCTGCTGCGTTTCCGACAGCATCGGTACTTCATCTCTTTCGCTATGGGCCATTTCACATTGTAAATCTGCAGCAGGAAACGTTTAATTAGGATTTTTATATAGTAAAGCAATTTTGTGGACCATCTTTTGCTGAACTAAACATGTGATGAGAAAAAAAAAACGTCAACTGAATCATATCTATTTTTCCTGTCAAAACAAATCCGAGAAAGTTTAGTAACCGGTCTTAGTTAAAATAGTCTTTTTATTACTATTCATAAGTTTTCTTATTTACATTGATAGCTAGATATTATAATTTTTTTCAATAATTTCCTAAATTAACAAAGAATATGTTGTTTTTTTATTATCCTTTTACTTTTCCGGTGTTTACAAGTATTATAGTTCCATTTAATCATATTTTAGCTTGCGATGGTAAAAGTGGATCCTCATTTTGAGTTGTCCTGCCGTTTTTTAATAAATGTTAGAAAAATGATATCTAAAAACGATATTAATTTATCCATAAATACTCATACTTATATTAATTTAAATCTCGTTCTAATTTTTAGATGTATTAAATTTCTAAGCTCTTGTTTCTTGTATATCTTAAACATTTTCATTAAAAGTTTTTGATTAGGAACTTAAAATAGAAAAAATATCAACTCGATACAACTCTAGAGCGCATTCATTTCCAAAAAATGAGTAATTTGGAAAATATTTTTCGAAAAATAATCGCAAATATCACATACAAAAATAAATGAATGGAAATTCTTTTTATCACCCACAAAATAAGTTATGCATAAATTGTGATGATGAAAACATTTTCTATTGATTAATTTTTCTAAATGATATAAGCAATCATTTAAAAAAAATAAAAATTCAAATCACTTATTTTTCCGCAAAGCGAACGTAGCCTTAGATGAATCAAGAGTGTATATTTAACTACGGCAGTGTCCTCAGCCGGAGGAACTAAGTTAACCTGTGGTCCGATCAGTCCTTATATGCTGTTAAATACATGTACCTGGCTCTCATAACAAATGCCGTTCACTCGTTATATGCCGTTAAATACATGTACTTGGTTCTCGTAACAAAGTCACACGCAAGGACACGAGTATTAACTGCAGAAATCATCGGCCGAGACAAGCATCTTCACACAGAAGTAGCGGAAAAAAGAGGGCATTTTGACAAACTTACAAAGCCAATACGCAAAGTTCAAGCGCAAGACACCAACTTCACCATCCGAAAGGACGATCAGCTCTCAAAGCGATGAAGTAGGAACAAGTACAGGAGTGTCTAGCCTGCTGCTCTCGCTGGGTAGCGGCGGCGACCGGAAGAGCGTGAGCTCAATAATTGAAGTCTCCAAGCCGAAGAGGCTCGTCTTTTTTTATCTGGTTTATCTGGATCTGCGGTTCTAGACGATGAAGATAATGCGAGGGAAGAAATATCAATGGAGACAGAGCGGAGGCTTCGTTTCTTGTACGAAGACCATAGCGAGTGATATAGAAGAAGACCCCGAGCGTTGACTGTGACCAAGACTCACGACTGGCTGACAAATGAAAGAACCCTTAGCTGGAAAGGAAAGGATCACATCGGATGCTTAAACAAACTCATTAATTACATAGCTAGTGATAAAATGTCATATTATTTGACAAATTAATTTATAAGATGACTATTAATGTGCGTTTATTTCGTACAAAGTGAATGATTTAATAAATAATTTTCCTAAAGATGAATGCTTCTATAGCTAGTGATAAAATGCAATATTGAATGAACAAAAATATATTTTTATTATTTACAAATATTTTTATCGTCCACAAAATATTTAACATTGAAAAGGACCATGATTATCATAACAAAAAGTGCAAAGTGGAAGGAGTTTAACATTTCGTGCTTTAACATTCTCATTGGAGATGAGAAAGGTGCGCGCGCGCGTCTTTTTAGGACCAAAAAAGCGTGTTTACGAGACGGGAGCCACATTTGCTTTATATTTCTCTCCTTTTACCTGGGGCTGATCTCTCCCGTCTTCTTTCACACGCGCATGGAAAGTTAGCGACTCTAAGTTGGCCACGTTAAATTCCACCCCATGCATCGTAACGTGGCCATCAGAGAGGGAAAAAAGTGAGAGCGACTGGTCGTTGAAAGAAACAGAGAGAGAGCGAGGTGAAGAGGAAATGGCGTGAACAAGCTGTGCCGCATTACTTTTGCACCATTTCTAGGCAGCTTTTTGAGAGTCCGTGCCGTGAACATTAAGTTCGAATGGACGTCTACTTGGTCGAGTTTTAAGCTCGAAATTCGTCTAGCTTTCATGGGATTATTCTAAGCTTCAAAATGCAGGGTGAAGGCACCAATAAGAGCCTATTTTGAGTGCTGCACTTAGCCCAAAACAAAACTCGTTATGGCTTGATAGAAAATCGACCCCCGTTCTTTAAAATGGGATGACCTCCTTCTATCTATAAAGGGCTCAAATACACGAATCGAATAGGAAAATTAGATGGGAACTTTTTTATGATGATGGTGAGAGAGGCTAATGGCCATGGAAGGTTTGGTTCAATAGGACAATTACTGTGACAAATCAGTCACTCAACCATGAGGGATGAATGGTTGAAAATGGAGAACAACCCACGAGGGCGGCCCCAGCTCTTTCTTGGGGAAAAGTATCAAAAAAAGTCCTAAACCTATTACATTGTGCCAATTCGGTCCTAAACTTTTAATTGAAGCCCAATTTAGTCATAAACCTTTTAATATCGGTACCAATTTAGTCCATCCGGCCAATTTTGGCCGGCCGGTCTTGACATGGATGTCGGCCCGGTGCGGACAGCGACGTGGCAATTTTTATGATTTTTTTTTTTTTTTTTCGAATTTTTTATTAATTTTTATTAATTTTTTTCTTTTTCTGTTTTGCCTCTTCTTCTGGGGTGGCGGCGAGCCTCTCGAGGCTCGGCCATTCTCAGGAAAAGGTAGAAAGAAAAAGAAAAATAATAAAAAATCAATAAAAAATCATAAAAATTCAAAAATCATAAAAATTACGTGCGTCAGCATCTGATCGCGACCCGACGTCTAAATCGGCATCGGCCCGGCCAAAATGTGGCGGATGGATATGCATGGCGATATTAAAATGTTTAGGACTGAATTGATCCAATTGAAAAATTTAGGACTGAATTGGTACCAATGCAATAGGTTTATGACTTTTTTGGTACTTTTCCCCTTTTTCTTGGGGCAACTTGATCTTAGATGTGTCGGCTCTCAAATCAAATGAGCTATTCACCTTACTTTTCTTCAAAGAAAGGGAATCCGCAGATTTCGAGAAGCCCGACCCAGCGAAAATAGTTCTCAGCATCCCATTAATTTAGCCTGTTTCTTAGCTTGTTGTAAGAGCACGCTTGAAACCTTAGAACACATATTTTTCTCCATATGGAAACAGAGGGATTATGCCTGACCCAACAAGAAGAGTCAAACATAATTTTTCAATTTATCATAATATCAATATAATGTCTTATACACTTTGTTAAAAAGCATGTCTCAAATTTGAGCCCATTAAATGAACTCGACCCAAATTGAATTGCATATTAGCCCGATATATTTTAAGTTCAAAAAACCAGATCTCAGGATATATAATTTCTTCCGTGGTCAAGTCGTGTGGTGAAGTCGTGATTAAGAACGGAAGTTGTTCCGTACTGAAGTCGGTAAATGCAGAATTGGAAAGTCCAAATTGGACTTGAAGACTTTGACTCGGTCAAAGTGAGTGCAGAAAACAGCAAAGGAGGAAAGTCAACTTCAATTTTGGATTGATCGATAAAGGTTCGGAGCATGGATTTTCTAATCCATGTTGACTTTAACCTCGTCATGGGTATATATACATATAATATCAGATCGTGGGTTTGCTCTACGCCGTTGTTAATGCAAGCAATCTTGAAATGCCGAATATCAAAGTGCTTCAAAGTGGGCTCATTGTTCTTATATATGCAATTACACCAAGAACGTTGGTGTTGAAGTCATTTAATTTTGTGGTAAGATTACGTGTAATTTTTCGTGAAATTGAGATTATTTTATGAGAAATTGTGGGGCTAAACATTGCGTGATGTATTGGATGTAATTGGAAACACTGAGAGTATTTGAGTAACTCGAGTATAGTTGTAATCTCCGCCATACCGCTTGATCTATAGTAAAATTTGTTCTTACGTGACATTTTTGATGTCGGCTATGATGTTAACATAGCACTTGCAAAAGAGGCCGACGTGTGAAGGGTGTGTGCGTGAGTTGATCTCACTCTCAACAATACATGTAGGCGGGCGAAAGAACGTTTCAAGTGTCATAATTTTCGGGTTCATACTTATTATTCACTCTCTCTCAAGAATCATAAAGAGAATATCGTGCAATGATCTTCTCTTCTTTCCTCATATTTCAATGTGCTATTCTCGTTAATAGCAGAGAACAGATTGACTCATACAACCAATATATGCCCTACTGCCTCAATCTTTCTGGAAGTTCAAAGCACAATAGAAACTCCCGCAAGGATAGAAAGATATTAAAATGGAACTGTCACAGAGAAAAAAAAAAAAAGGTAAAAAGATGAAGTGGAGAGTCCTCCAAATTTGCAGCTTTTACTTGCATTGATGGAAAATAAAAAGTTCAGGCGTTCATCCTGCATGAAGCCATGCATCTTATTCCATATATCCCAAGAAATGAGAGGCTTTGCTGCAGCTAATAGTGTGTTTGCTCTTCTTATTATTGCTAAGCGTGGACAAATAATACAACGGAAAATGACACGTATGGTCTATGAACTTTGGCGGGGAAAAGTGCCAAAAAAGTTCTAAACCTTTTGCCTTTGTGCTAATTTAGTCATAAACTTTTTTTTTGGTGCCGATTCAGTCCTAAACCTTTTAAGTTGTGCCAATTCAGTCATTTCCGGCCAATTTTAGCCAGATTTTGCTGTTGGATGCCGGCCGGTTGACGTGACATGATCGGCGGCGCGTGGACAACTTTTAATAATATTTTTTTTTAAAATTTTAAATACTTTTAATATTTTAATATTTTTTTCCTCCAGCCGGTCGCCGAGTCCGCGACCGTGCCAGCGACCGCCGGCGCGGCGGCGAGCCTCGCCCATGGCCGCCTCGCCAAATCAGGCCATGGGCGAGGCTTGACCTCGCCGGTTTGCGAGGTCGAGCCTCGCCGGTTGATCTGGAGTCGAGCCTCGCCCACTAATCAGGCGAGGCGGCCATGGGCGAGGCTCGCCTCGCCCAGTCCGGCGAGGCTGGCGGGGTGAGCCTCACCCATGGCCTGTCGGCAAGGCGGCCATGGGCGGGCTCGCCTCGCCGGATCCGGCGGAGCTAGCGAGGGGCGAGCCTCGCCCATGGCACGTCTGGCGAGTCAAGCCTCGGCCCTCGCCATGGTCGGCGAGGCTCGACCTCGCCGGTCGGCAAGGTTGCCCTCGCCCTCGCCGGCGATCGCCTCGGCCGGTCACCGGACCCCGCGACCGGCTGGAGGAAAAGACAAAAATAAAAAAATATTATTAAAAGTTGTCCCACGTCGGCGATCGGCTACGTCAGGCGGCATCCAGTTAGCAAAATCCGGTCAAAATTGCCGGAAAGGACTGAATTGACACAACTTAAAAGGTTTAGGATTGAATTGACACCGAAAAAAGTTTAGGACTAAAATTGGCACAAAGATAAAGGTTTAGGATTTTTTTGGCACTTTTCCCAACTTTATACGTCATGTTTCTAAAATCTTAATTTGTATATAATTGTTGAACTTTGGTCAATATTCAATGTAGTCCATGAACTTTTAAACATTTTCATATAGTTTATGGATTATGTTGAGCATTTATCAGTAGCTTATGGACCACACTGAATAAATTAAAAGTCTAGGTATGATTTTACACATGTTGGGTCAAAGTTCAAGGATCATTGTCACGCCCCGAACCTCGAGCGCACGCACATCCCACTACGGTCGATCAAAATGCGACATCCCGGGATATGTCGCCGGCCCATTCATTTATTTACGCATGCAGAAAGCGAAACAAATCCTGACAACATTTAACTTAGGATAGAAAAGCAGGCATAATCACAATATTAAACACTCATTTACAAACACAAAGGGTTTAAATACAACCTTTGGACTTTCTACAAAATAGACTAGCTCGACAAGGGAACTATCCACAACCACTAGCGGGACACGCTCTCAACCCTTATGACTTCACCTCTGCAGCTCCTCAAGGCCAACCAAAGCTATCGGCCCTCCGTCCAGGGGACCTGAAATTTTAATCCCAAAACCGGGATGAGACGATGTCTCAGCAAGTTCCAACCCCACTAAACCCCTATTAGAAAGAAAATACACCATAGGGTGGCCTAGCCACATCACACGGGAAGACTTACCACGCCTCAGCCTTCATCTGCGGAGTTAGCGCAATTTATATAATTCAACCCGTACAATTATGATAACCAAACAACCATGGCTCAATCACATTATCAAAACAATTTAACCACTTGGATCGTCTCGGCGATCAATCGACTCGGCCGATTACATGTCATTCCAACAAATCAATCATTGCTCACAATCACGTGACCCTACTCGGCTCAAATTTAGAATCGAAGTGGCATCACGGCCCACTCGGCGCGACCTTTAGCAATTGGCAATTCACGGCCCCATTGGGCGCGACCTCTAATAGGTGGCATATCACCGCCCATTGGCGCGACCTCTAATAGGTGGCATATCACGGCCCCAGGCGACCTCTCATAGGTGGTTCATCACGGCCTCTTGGTACGACCTCTCATAGGTGGTTCATCACGGCCTCAGAGCACGACCTCTAGTAGGTGGTATATCACGCCTCATCGGGCCGACCTCTAATAGGTGGTATTTCACGGCTCTCGCCCCTCAATTTCACACTTAGAATTTTAAAAAGAATCCATATATATCGCAATCACACTCAATTTATCACAACCAATCATCAATATCAAATTCTAAATGCAATGACATTCGGCCCATAATGAAGTCCGAGAGTTTAAAGGTCTGACAAATTTTCAGATTTATTAAATAATTAAATTTATTTCGAAAATAATTAAATAATAATATTCATATTTTTCATGATCTACGCTCTATTTTATAATATCCAATCTTGATTTCAAAATCATTACCTGTGACGTGTGCGAAATTGACATAATAGGGACCAAAATAATTTTCCGTTTTTTTATGTAATAATATTTAATCATTTCGGAATTAATATAATATTATAAATTTCGAGAGAAGCAATTAAATAATTCAAAATTAAAACCCTATTATGTCACATCAAGGCTTTATATTAAAAATAAAGCATACTTAACTTTAAACTAAATACACTTTAACTTAATTAAACACCATAATCTAATCATCAACCAAATAAACTAATTCAACCAACTAAGCTTACTTAACTTAGGCTAAGCACATAGGGCATCATTAACCGTCTAATCAAGGTTTAGTGAGTTAAACTCACCGGATTAGCGAGCCGAGCGGACAAAACGACGGGGACGACGCGGGGATCGACTTTCCTCCAGCGGGCCGAGCATCCAGAGCTCGGGAAGCGGCCAAAGCTCCAGACCCAAGCGTCACGGCACGCCATACCAGTTTTCCGGCTTGTTTAGGGCCGAAGGAGCGGATGGCGGGTCTCGGTGGGTTGCAACTAGCCGCCGGCGTGCTGGATCTGAGTGCGTTCAAACGGCAACCAACAATGGAGGAAAGAGGCTTCAACGCGCAAGGGTAGAGAGAGAGAGGCGGAGGAGCGGCGCGAGACCAGGGGTGCGGCCGAACGGCGACGGGCGGGCACCGGTGGTCGGACGGGCGGCCAAGTGGGCGTGCGAATTTCTTAGTTCCGTTCGCCTCCCTCTCCCTCCTCCTCAAGTCCCAGGAATGATCCCATGATTCAAGGAGGATGATGATGGTGGGTCACCTTTTTCTCGGAGCAAATCTCCATCGTCACGTGTCAGATCTCAACCCTTGGCCTCAACCACCGCAGCCATCATCCTGTCATAATTCCACTCCACTCAAATCACCTCCCAACTTCTCCAATGGTTGCACTTTCATTTTCCGTAAGGTCAGTTCTTGTACATCAAATTCTTCAATTATAATCAATCCCTTTCAATTAATTCAAAATTGAAGTCATAAATTTATCCAATTGCGCCACATTTTAATTCACATCTTCACTTGTCCATAGAACCAACTTAAGTCCCAAGCGCGACCAACTGGCCTACTAATTTCTCGAGCAAAATTAGCCATTTCTTGATTATTTTGCTAAAAAGCTCAGCTTGCATGAAAAATCTTCAAAGATGATTCAATGATCTTGAAATGATTTGTGACACTCGGACTTCCAATTTCGATTCGATCTCAATTCACGGTTAATTTCACTGGCGTGATACTGCGCGGCCCAACCTACACTGTAGCCTTTAGAAATTTTCATGCATTTGACATGTGGTTTGATCATCTCAAGCCCACAATGTACATCTTTGAAACATTAGCGACTTTCGGTTGTGAGGGATAATCTCAAAGGTTTCAAATACGAACACGAGGTACCCAATCGATAGAAAGGTCGGTCTAGTGCTAATTGACAAGAATTATTAACGTCTGGTGATCACCCACAGTCACATGCCTCACCATCAAATCAGGCCTATCTCGATCTCTAATCAATTTAATTGTGCCGTAATGACCCTTGCAGTTAACTCGGTCGAAAGATCGAAACACAGTCAAATTCTCGAGTCGATGCATTAGAAACTCTTAACGACTTCACATAGATAGACTAGTTTTCACATGAGTGGCCGACTCAAGGAAAGAACTATATGCGTGCCAACGAAATGCCCGTCTCAATTTATTGAAAATAGGATTGGAAAATCGGGATGTCACAACTCTTCCCCTCTTATAAAAATTTCGTCCTCAAATTTAAGCCTTCAATTCTTAAACAAAAAGGTGGGGTACAATCGTCTCATATAATCTTCTCTTTCTCGAGTTACTCATACGCACCATCTGCCAAGATCAATGCTATCTTGCCCAAACCACTCGGGTTCAAAATGCTAAACACTTGCTCACTTAAAATTCCAAAGGTCTTCAACACAAAATCTGCGAAGCTAAAGCTGGCGGTCGAGCGATCTCTAAAAGCTGTCTCGATAATTGCAGCGAATCACTGATTTACGAACCAACTCTACGGGCCTGCCAATTTTTTTTATCTACGATCTCATCTCAGCCAGCTGAAGTTACGTACACTTTCGCTATGCCTTGATTAAAAGAAAGAAACTATCTAAGCGATCTGTGAAACTAGGAACCTGTTGGTTAAGATCGATATAACTCGACGATCTTGTTGCAATCATTGACTTACGTGCGGCCACGGCCCGTGATCTTTCTTTCGACTTCATCTCGGCAATTGAAATTATGCACTCTACTGCTATACCTTTTAAGAAAGAAGAACCATCAGAAGCTCGCCCGGCTGGGACATCGTCTAGATTTGAAATACAATTCATCCCCAGGCACTCCATGCGGATAAATTATATGATATACACACACTTCGGTATACCTATTCAATCGATATCTTTTCGTGCATTAAGGTGAGTTGACTACGATCTGTCGACCCCAACCTCATAAGGAATCAATGCTCTTCTGACTCCTTAATAACTGTCATAACATTCCATCATGTTATACTTTCATTCCCCACAAACCTCTCTCCAGTGCCCAGAAAAAGCTTTCCTAGCTTACATTACCAAATTCTCACTTCTTGATGTATCCAAACCCACAACTTGTTCGGTGATATCTATCGTCATACCGATCTACCAATCCCGATGATATAGATTCGGCTCATCTTGCCTTGTTTGGACAACGCTGAAGTTGCTATGATGAGCTTCCCATAAGATCTCTTCTTTAATCTCCCGTATTGTCAATTACCACAATCGTCCTCGGGAGACACGCGTTACGCGCCGGAAAATAAATAAAAAAAATCAATCTCTCTCTCATCACGCATTCTCTTATAAAATCTTCTGAATTTCTGAATCTGTCCTTTGAGCGATTTGATTCTGATATGAACTCTCAGCTCAATTCTAAGGGTAGTCATAAGATTCAAAAGGTAGCATACCTTAGATTTGAAAACGCAATTTCGGACTTCCTCAAGTAATATTCAATCCTCAGTACCCATTGTACAGCTAAGGACTCTCAACTCGGTGCATATGCGACTTTAACTTACCTTTCCAAAGTGATACAAAATATCATAGTCATAATCCTTAATGAGTTCCATCCCGATGTGGCTGTCTCATATTCAACTCCGAGGTCTCAACTAACGGTACACATATGCAACAACCCTATCTTTGTTGTATCAACACACAACCCAATCCTTTAAACGACACATCCTTTCGAGATCTCATAACTTTCAGGACCAGATGGAATAGTAAGCACAAGTGCGGTGAGTCGGCCTCTCCTTAGGCCTTTGAAAACTACACTTGCACTTATCTGTCAGCACAAACTTTCTTCCTTCTTCAGAATTCTTGTCAACAGCGATGCTAACACGAAAACCTTTTTACAAACCATATGTAATACCACCTGCTAAACTCAGAAAACTTGATCTTTATCCTCAGGAGTCAATCTTATTGGCCCGATCACAGCTTAAATCTTGGACGAGGTCTACGGAGATTCCTTCTCCACAGAAATCACATGACCTAGGAACACACACGAGTCATCCAAAACTCGCACTTGCTAAACTTAGTGTAAGATTCAAGAGTCCTTAGGTCACAGTATCATCTTCTAATGTCTCTCGTGCTCCTCAGCACTCTTTGAACACACCAGGATAACTTCAATGAACATGATCTGGGCGGTTAAAGTACCCCTTAAACATTCTGCTCCATAAGACCCAAACAAACAACTAAGGTGTCCATTAAACCACACGGTATTACAATGAACTCATAAGCTGTTTGTATCGAGTGCCGAGATGCTAACCCGGTATGTCCCTTTTCGATCCTCAACTAATGATACCATGACCCAAGTCGATCTTAAGAAATATGTGTACAAACACAATAAACCAACTTTCTTCCTCACGAATGAGAACGGGTGCTCTCAAGGTGATGCCTTTGGACGTATGAATCCCCTATTCAACACTTCCACTGCATACGCACGCCGGTTCTTTTAACTCGGGTAACACCATCGTGTAAGGAGCATAGGGAGCTGGCTCTATTCCGGTTCTTCTTGATTGTCGCGAACTCTATTTCTCTTTCGACAGCAACTTGACAATTCTTGAAAATACCTTAGAAAACTTATGTACCACGATTAAGTTTTCCATATTAAACTCCTCAACTAACGCATCCATTACGGTTGCCATGAGGTCCAATAACCAACAGCCGGAATCAAGTTATCTTCGGTGACGAATAACAAGGATCGAAGTTCCTCTTCGGCTTTCAGTGATTCAAAACTTTCACACGCTAAGCGAACAAACTGAATTATATCAACGCCACAATTCATAACGACGAAGAAAGCTCCCTCGAGCCAAACCTTTTCATAAATGACTTCCAAGTCATACATAAGCAAACCCATCGGTACAACTATAGTAAAGATCCATCTTTCTGTCACTTTATTACCACAACAAAGATCCTACAACTTTCATCGAAAATTCTGCTGCACTACTATGATAAAATTCCCTCAGAACATTTTCCCTTTGACTAATGCATGGTCAACCCATTCATGCTCTTCTGTATCCGTGGCGTCCAATTTGCAATAGCAGTACTCACGCTCTTATGGACTTGCGGACAATTCCTAACTCGTGTTAGTACTAGCCACGTTCAAAGCATGCTCCTTTTTACTCTACGACACCGAGGCTGACTCATGCCTCCTTTCCAACGGCCTAAACACACAATCAATAAGTCATCTACCTCCCATCCAGAATATCATGCACCCTTCCTTGCCATGAATCCGTTCTAAGTACCCCATTAATGTCCCAAGCATGACTCTTATTTTTGTCTTATCAACGGCGGTGACGAAATAGTTTGTGATTCCATTTGTCTATACGTATAATCTTTGATCAATTGGCCTTCACGGCGACACTAGTAACAAGTCCTTTCCCTCTTACAGACGGAACAGATCCATGTCTTTTCTTACGGACATGACACGCATCGTCGAGTTGAGCAGACTTTCCAACTTTACTCTTCCGTTTGGATGAAACAGGCATCTTTCTTTTGCGACATCGGCCTTTCTCCCAATTGATTTCTGCCTCTGTCAAAATTGAACTCGACTTAGATACGGAGGCTTGATCCTCGATCACAACTCCATATTAGGCCTCAACGGGCGCGGCAATAACAACGGTCACAACATGGCAGCGATAGAAACAACAATGACGGCTCGGTCTGAACTTACTGGCCCAACAAGCTTCCAAGGAACACTAGCGCCCGAACGATCCCAACAACCTAAGATCGTTGGTCTTACACTCTCTAAGTACCGACTTGCGACGGTACTCTCACACTCGCTCGGTCTAAGCTGCGCCTACCTCGTCCGACTCTTGTCGGCATCCTACCCCGAGATACGGGTCCTATCGACCTCTTCCAAGGAGTTCTCCACTCCACGGTCACTCATCCTAGAGGCTCTTATAGACGCCTTTGTTCCGATTCAACATCGAGTTAGAATTTGAGTGACCCCACAAACACACTACCAACAAACTATCAACCACATGCATCAGCATAAATAAAGCATTTCCTACTAACTATCCCATGACTCATCGCACCTTATCACTCCATACCTGACCATGCTCGATACCACTTAAACGGGGATGTCACGCCCGAACCTCGAGCGCGCACATCCCTACGGTCGATCAAAATGCGACATCCCGGGATATCGCCGACCCATTCATTTATTTACGCATGCGGAAGCCGAACCAAATCCCGACAACATTTAACTTGGGATAGAAAAGCAAGCACTTAATCACAATATCAAACACTCATTTACAAACACAAAGGGTTTAAATACAACACTAGACTTTCTACAAAATAGACAGACTCGACAAAGAGAGAACTATCCTACAACCAACTAGCAAGACACGCTCTCAACCCTTATGACTTCACCCCTGCACGCAACTCCTCAAGGCCAACCAAAGCTATCTCGGCCAGTCCACCAGGGGACACGAAATTTAATCCCAAAACCGGGATGAGACGATGTCTCAGCAAGTTCAACCCCTAAACCCCTATTAGAAAGAAAATACACCCCGGGTGGCCTAGCCACATCACACGAGAAGACTTACCACGCCTCGACCTTCATCTGCGAGGTTAGCGCAATTTATATAATTCAACCACGTACAATTATGATAACCAAACAACCATGGCTCAATCACATTATCAAAACAATTTAACCACTTGGATCGTCTCGCGATCAATCGACTCAATAGATTACATGTCATTCCAACAAATCAATCATTGCTCACAATCACGGCCCTACTCGGCAAAATTAGAATCGTGGCATCACGGCCCCACTGGCGCGACCTTTGCAGTGGCAATTCACGGCCCCATTGGGCGCGACCTCTAATAGGTGGCATATCACGGCCCCACTGGGCACGACCTCTCATAGGTGGTTCATCACGGCCTCACTGGGCACGACCTCTCATAGGTGGTTCATCACGGCCTCACTTAGGCACGACCTCTAGTAGGTGGTATATCACGGCCTCATCGGGCACGACCTCTAATAGTGGTATTTCACGGCCTATCGCCCTCAATTTCCACACTTAGAATTTTATAAAAATCCATATATATCGCAATCACTCAATTTGTCACAACCAATCATCACTATCAAATTCTAAATGCCTGACCCAGCGATCGACACGAAAATTCAGAGTTTAAGGTCACGACAAAATTTTCGGAATTTATTAAATAATTAAATTTATTTCGAAAATAATTAAATAATAATATTCATATTTTTCATGATCCACGCTCAATTTATAATATCCAATCGTCAATTTCAAAATCGACTACAATGTTGTGAGCGACACGAAATTACGAGCAGCCAGGGACC